>NC_069683.1:11385517-11685517 GCF_023699985.2 Odocoileus virginianus | reverse complement strand
GCCTATACCTAGATGCAAAGGAGCCTGGAATAGTAAGTAGTGGCATAAACATAAAAAGGGTAAGCTGACCGATTCACATCTTCGTTTTAACTTGCAAAACAACTTTTCTTAAGGTGAAAGTTGTGTAGTACTCTCCCTAATTGGTAAAGAATCTATACTTTTCTTATAATGGCAGAGTTTAACTAGAACTAGGCAAGGGTGGCCATAGTCAATGGGTTAATCTTCACCAGGTTAGAAAATAACACCAACCTTTTCTGAAAATTTATCACTTTAGGTGAGCAAATAGTCTCATACACAAATATTTTAACAAATGCATCTTCCTGTAATGCACATTCATAGACTCATTTTAAAAACTCATCTTCCTTAGATGTATTAAACTGAATCCTTCAACAGAGAAAAGATTTTGACTTACAGCTTCCCACAGAAACTCAGTGATGATATGTACATAATGAATGTAGATTTTCTAAAATATTTGGGGATTTTATGCAATTATTGGCTAATCTTCTTCCTAGTGTTTTTTTAAAAATATAATGGATAATGAAAAAAAATGATAATGGTTAATTCAGACTTTGTACTTTCAAAAGCAATTATTGGATTGGCCAGAAAGTTTGTTTGGGTTTTTTACATGATATCTTATGTTAAAACCTGTAAAATAATTAAAAATATATGATCATAATAGTCTCTTAATCACTAGTTGAAACTTGGCATTTTTGTTTCAACTTTAATTTTAATCAGGCTAAATTAATGACAATTATGTTTAAGACTGGGAAAGAGCACACTGATCTTACAAAGTGTTATTATGCCATTTGTAAAACTATTCATGACAGGAAATTTAATACAGATGAGGTCAAGCAGAGTAGTAAACTCACATGTAGTGTTTTCAAACCAACATCCAGTTTAATACTGATAAATATCAATTTGGAAAAATTTTGTTTCCTTCTGAGAAGAGTGTCTCAATAGCAGTGTGGTGATTTTGGCTCAGATTACCTTTGCTGTGGTGGTAGGAGGCTGTATTCTGCATTGTAGGACGTTTCTTAGCCTCTCTAGCCTCTGCCCGCTAAATGCCAGGAACACTTCTTTCCCACACAGGTAGGAAATGAAAAAAATGTCTCCAGATGCTGCCACATAGCCTCTTGGGGGCAAAATCACCCATGGTTGAGAACCACTGTTCTATAGCCTCACACTCATCCACACCAAAGGCCAGGAGAAGTGCTGTCTCAGTTTCTGACATTTGTGGTCCATAATTCCTTGAACCCGTCCTTGGGATAGTGTCATATGCAAAAAACCACGTGATTGAGTTCATGATAAGCAAGAGCTGGATCTAATTGCCCTCAGAACAGCATAGAGCCCCATAGCCTAAGTGCCCTGAGAGCACTGGGTGAAATTACTTTAATATATTCCCTATTGATTTCTGAAGTTATGTTACCTACAAGGAAGTTTGAGATGTTGGTATCCAGGTCCTTCTTCCCATGAGGTAGGTGCCTGATCAGGAAGGGGAAAGACATGACCTCTCTGGGGACCAATCTTCTCTCATTTGATCATCATACACCCCCTTCACCCCTAGTATCTCTCAGCAGAGTGAACTCAAGGCTGAGCTGCCAGAATTCTTATTTCTCTGTGGAACATCTGAGAGGCAAGTCTACTGTGTTCTTGCTTTTAATCAGGTGGAATAGACCCACTGGCTTAGTCTCAGCATTCCTAAGGTTGCATGGAGAGCAGATCCTCCATCTGGCAACTCCTGAGATGTCTGAGCTCTGGCACATAACTTGGCTTTAATGCTTGGAGATTGAAAACTGGATGTGCTCAGAGCACTACTGACCTCCCTGGGATCAGAACAGATAAAAGGAACAGTAGTGAGACCGCAGAGGCCCAGAACAGTGGGGTTGGTTTTGTTTGTGAGCATGTGATGACTATAATTCCCCTTTGAAAGTGAAGGGGATGCGACCAGGAAAGCCGTGGTATTTCACAAAGTGCTCTCACGCTGGCCTGGCCTTTGCCTGAAACAAGCACTCTGCTAGACATGGGATTCAGGGATGGAAAGATGTGGTCTTGGTCCTTGGTGACCTTTGTTCTTTCAGTATTTGCTGAACTTCTGTGATGTACCAAATACTGTGCTAAGAAGGCTAGGATGATCTATATGCACTGTTCCTTCATCCTATGTACATTCACTGAGTGTAATTTTGTGCAGGTGCTTCAGTTAGCACTGGAGATGGAGTGGTAGCAAGACATAATCTCTGCTCTAGAAAGTCCACAGTTTGGTGGGCCAGATGGTCACATAGCACAATTACAATTCAATGTGTATATGGATTGCAGAGATGGATTTCCTATTTCTGAGAACACTCTAAGGTTGCAGAGTCTGAATGGTAGCATTTCAGATATGCAAGGGACTATTATATAATTCAGCTGCTAAAGGAAGAAGTCTTTTGTGTTATTTCAGATCACACACCCAAATTACTGCCTCCTGGTGGCTCACTTTAGTCAATCAGTCGTGTCCGACTCTTTGCAACCCCATGAACCGCAGCATGCCAGGCCTCCCTGTCCATCACCAACTCCCAGAGTCCATCCAAACTCATGTCCATTGAGTTGATGATGCCATCCAACCATCTCATCCTCTGTCGTCCCCTTCTCCTCCTACCCTCGATCTTTCCTAGCATCAGGGTCTTTTCCAATGAGTCAGCTGTTCGCATCAGGTGGCCAAAGTATTGGAGTTTCAGCTTCAACATCAGTCCTTCCAATGAACACCCAGGACTGATCTCCTTTACGATGGACTGGTTGGATCTCTTTGCAGTCCAAGGGACTCTCAAGAGTCTTCTCTAACACCACAGTTCAAAAGCATAAATTCTTTGGCACTCATCTTTTTTTGTAGTCCAACTCTCACATCCATACATGACCAATGGAAAAACCATAGCCTTGACTAGACAGACCTTTGCTGGCAAAGTAATGTCTCTGCTTTTTAATATGCTCTTTAGGTTGGTCATAACTTTCCTTCCAAGGAGTAAGCGTCCTTTAATTTCATTGCTGCAGTCACCATCCGCAGTGATTTTGGAGCCCAGAAAAATAAAGTCAACCATTGTTTCCTGGTGGCTACGTCATGGCTAAAACACACAATGTGACAGAATTTATTTTCCTGGGACTTTCTTCCAATCCAGAGGTGCAGAAAGTCTGCTTTGTGATATTTCTGCTCCTGTATATAGCCATTGTGCTGGGGAATTTCCTCATTGTCCTCACTGTCATGACCAGCAGAAGCCTTGGCTCCCCCATGTACTTCTTCCTGAGCTACCTGTCCTTTGTGGAGATCTGCTACGCCTCGACGACAGCCCCCAGACTCATCTCAGATCTGCTGGCTGAAAGGAAAGCCATATCTCTGTGGGGCTGCATGTCACAGGTTTTCTTTATCCACTTGTTTGGTGGCACTGAGATTTTCCTGCTCACCGTGATGGCCTATGACCGCTACGTGGCCATCTGCAAGCCCCTCAACTATACCACCATCATGAACCGGCAGGCGTGTGCCTTCCTGGTGGGCGCAGCATGGGTGGGGGGCTTCGTGCATTCCTTGGCCCAAATCCTTCTCGTCTTCCGCTTGCCCTTCTGTGGCCCCAATGTGATCGACCACTATTTCTGTGATGTGCTTCCCCTGCTCAAACTTGCCTGCTCTGACACCTTCCTCATTGGTCTTCTGATTGTTGCCAATGGGGGGACCCTGTCTGTGATCAGCTTCGTGGCCCTCTTAGCCTCCTATGTGGTCATCTTGCTCCATCTGAGGACTCGGAGCTCCGAGGGGCGGCACAAGGCCCTGTCCACCTGTGGGTCCCACATCACCGTGGTCACCTTGTTCTTTGGGCCCTGCGTCTTCATCTATCTGAGACCTTCCACCACCCTGTCTGCGGACAAGATGGTGGCCGTGTTCTACACGGTGATCACCCCACTGCTCAACCCCGTCATCTACTCCCTGAGAAATGCTGAAGTGAAGAAGGCCATGAAGAGGCTGTGGGTCAGAGCAATGAAACCAGAAGAGAGGTAGAGGCTGAGCCTTGGTCTTGATCCTTGGGTTTAAGTGATGCTCTGTCCAAACTGAAGGGGCAGAATGAGATGAAGGACAGTTCCCAGGACTTGCTAATTTTAGAGTTACTCTTCATCAACTTCACTGTAATCACTTATCATATATTTTCTCTTACTGTTACTTAATGGGCTACTTTTCTGTTAGATGTTTAAATTGTTTCTGAAATTTTATAATATAAATAACAATGTTCTAAGTTTCCTGACCAGAAATCTTTAATGATACTGATTTTTAAACAGTTATTTGCTATAGAAACCTTGCTTTGTTAAAAAAGTGTAATAACTTTTGATGCGTGGTGCTAAATAAGTTCTTAATGTTTGTAACTCAACACTCATTAAATTTTTTCTTGATGAGAAATAGGATTTTATATAGTCTCAACTCATCTCCCCACAAGAGATTTATTAATTGGAAAAGGATAAATATCACTTTATAATCAAGAATCCTGGAAGGCACTCTTTTTAGTAATTAGACACATTTATGATATTTAGACTGAGGCACACAGCATAATTGCTATAATATTCCTATCAAAAATATATAATGTTACTTTAATCATAAAATATCAGTTAAGCCTGCACTGAAGAATAGTTTGCAAGGAAAGAGATCAAGATGGTAGAGTAGGAGGATGCTGACTCACCTCCCTTCATGAATGTATGAAAACTACAACTACATATATAGTGACTCTCAGTGCAGTCAATCTGGGTACTGGCAGAATTCTCCTACAGCCAAAGCTGTGAAGAAAGACCCACGTGGAGTCTGCTAGTAAGGGAGGAGGAGCAGACCCATACTTCCAAGGGGGCACAGGAGAGGAGGGAGTGATACGGCGTCAGGAATCCTCCCTGGGGAGTGAGAATTTCTACCGACACCTTAGGTACCCCAGCCCTTTGGTTCTGATACTGGTTTAGACAAGCCTCTTATGGAAAACCAGTGAGGATTACTGGAGGACTGTGAGAGACTGCCCTTGAAAACACCATACACACATACTTGCTTACCTCCAATCACAGCACAAAGGCAGCGGATTAAACGCTGCCTGTTGCTCTTGCTGGCCCACCAGGATCACCCCAGTGTCCCCAGGTCCTCACTGGGCTCCGCTTCCAGCCCCTCTTGCGCTGCTGCTTCTCCCCACTAAGGCAGGGGCTGCCATTTCCAGTGCAGGGGTGCACACTTGAGGGAACGAAGTCAGCTTGGACCCTGGCCCCACTTCCGACTGGGGGGAGGCAGCCATTGCCAGCACACGCTTTGGTGCACGTACTCGAGAGGGAGCGAGGCTAGGTCCCGAGTGGCGAGAACCCCCGCCAGAGCGTCTGTCATTGTGCACACTCTCTGAAGGGAGAGAGGGAAGCTACAGGATAGAGACCTCCACCCCTGGGGCGTGCATCCCCTGGGCACGCTTGGGAGGGGGTGGAATGAGCCCAGTGGTGTGGCACCCACCGCTCAGACCCCAGCCCGTCCTGTAACCAAGCTCCACACGTGTGTGCGTGCTAAGTCACTCCGGCTGTGTCCACCTCTATGTGATCCCGTGGACTGTATGTACCCCACTGGCTTCTCTGTCCGTGGCATTCTCCAAGCAAGAATACTAGAGTGGGTTGCCATGCCCTTCTCCAGGGGATCTTCCTGACCCAGGGATTGAAACTGTGTCTCTTATCTGTTGCATTGGCAGGCGGCATCTCTACCATCAGCACCACCTGGGAAGTGCGGCTGCAAGGCTTCACACCCCAGCCAGCTCCCAAACCAGGGTGGAGACTGCCATCAAGCCTGGGAGAAGCCCGCTGCTCTCACGGCTCCTGGTTCACCTCCCTGGGCCAGAGTCCACCTCCACAGGGCGGTGACGGCCACTGCACACAGGGGAAGCTCCCCCCAAGCCATGGGGCACACGCAGACTGCACAGGGCTGCCTTCTCAGAAGGACATGCCTTCAAGGCCCGCATAGGTGACAGCTTCACAATTTCATAGAGAAAGTTAAACAAAATGAGAAGACAAAGGGATAGGTTTCAAATGAAAGAACAAGAAAATAATACGTGAAAAAACCTGAGTGAAACAGAGAAATAATTTACCTGATAAAGAGTTTGAATCAATCGTAACTGAACTTGGGAAAAGAACAGTTGAACACAGTGAGAATTTTAACAAAGATTAAGGAAGTATAAAAAGGAACCAGTCAGAGCTGAAGAATAACAATAAATGACATAAAAACTACACTAAAGGGAATTAACAGCAGATTAGATGATTCAGAAGAATGCATAAACAATCTGGTAGATAGAATAATAGAAAACACTCAACCAGAACAGCAAAAAGAAAGACAAATTTAGAAAAACGAGAATAATTTTTTGAACACTGTGACAACATCAAGCATACCAACATTCGCATTTTAGGAGTCCCAGAAGGATAAAAGAGAGAGAAAATGTATTCAATACTTTGAATTCCCACAGCACTTGGCTAAAATCTTTTCAAGCCTTTGCTACCTAAACTTCAGTGTTTATTTTTCTTACCCCTCCAGCCCTGACTCTGCCCCTAGACTTTAACTCTTGGGTATACAGCATGAATCTTACTCATTTTTATCCCTTGCTCTTAATGATATACAGTAAAACTTAATAAATATATGGTCTATTAAGTTTCCAGAAGTCAGTAGTGCTTCAGATTGTAAGTGAACAGTGGTTGTTACATCTGTATTTTCACCTCAACTATCTAATTAATAAACCGGTATTATACTGCTTGAGACAAATCAATAATCACTGCTTAATTTTTTCTGAGAATAACATACATTGGCTGGAGAATCCAAAGGACAGAGGATCCTGGCGGGCTACAGTCCATAGCGTCGCAGAGTCAGACATGACTGAAGTCATCTAGCACACACACACGTTATATATGTATATGAAAAGAGCATGTATTATGTATATATTTTACTGTCATCCAAGGTATTTCATATATTTTATCTCCATTTCATCCTAAAATGCTCTGGTGATGTAGGTGTGAGTCTCCTGCTTTATAGATAAAGACGCTGAGGCTTTGGGAGGTAGGTGCCTTGATCCAGGTCATAGTGTTAGGTCCCCGAAAGGCTGAATTCAAACCCAGGACTGTCTGATTTCTGAGCTCTTGCTCTCTCTGTGTTTTCCTCTGCTGCTTTTTAAAGATCACAGAACACAAACACATCTAAGTCTCTCAATTTCAAAACTGAGGTTTCATAATCTCTGTTATTGTCAGGTGTTTTTTTCTATGAAATCACTTCAACGTAAATGAAAAGTGTTTCTTCAAAATACAGCCTGAACTGCCTTATGATGTTCACATATGTTCCTGGGTCCACAGAAACCAGGGCTTGAGACGCCAGATCTGGAAACAGTGAGTTAAGAACCAGGGAAGCATGGTGCTCCTCTCAGCTCAGCCTCTAGTTCTCGTGAAAGTAAAAGCTGATCACTGAGTTGCAAGAGTTAGCTAATATATAGGATCAAACGCCTTATGTCGGCCAAGAAGAATTTTTCAAATGCTGAAAAAGGCAGCATTCTTGAGACTGACATACATTTCAGAAAATGGGAAATAGAAGTCAAAGACTAGTATGAGTTGCGTATCCCCTAATCAGTTTCCTAAAATTAGGTCTGAAGGGCGCTGCCCCAGGGGGACAACGCTCACTTTGCAGTTGAGGAAACTGCAGGCCAAGGACTCTTCTAAAGCCCCGGTTATTTTTCTGAACCAGATGTTTGGGAACCATGAGTTAGAACCCAGAATTCTTCAAGCACCTCAGGGATTGGTGAAGAAGAAGCTCAGGAGAAGACAAGATGCAGGCAAACAGGTGCTTGTATGGCTTCAATTAAGGCAGCAGATCATCTTATTTCTTTTTGAAAAATAAGCTTTACATGTAAGATTTATGTTCATAAAACATAGTCAGATCCTTTAAGAAACTTTAAAAACCATTGTAAAATATTCTGTCTACATGTCTTTCTTGATTTGTTCATAGTCAGGTTCTGCAGCTTGGTTATAGAGTGACAGGCTTTAGGAAACGGCCTCCATTCTGAGCAGGGGGAGCAGAGCCACGCCTTCTTTTTTGATCTGAGAGAACAGCATTGAAACATGTATATTATCAAGTGTGAAACAGATCGCCAGCCCAGGTTGGATGCATGAGACAAGTGCTCAGGGCTGGTGCACTACGATGACCCAGAGGGATGGGACGGGGAGGGAGGTGGGAGGGGAGCTCAGGATGGGGAACACATGTAAATCCATGGCTGACTCATATCAATGTATGGCAAAAACTCCTACAATATTGTAAAGTAATTAGCCTCCAACTAGTATAAAAAAAAAGAGAGAGGGAGAAAAAAACCCCTAAATCATTTGTTTTAAGGATTTTTGAAACACTTTATTTCATACTGGAGCATATCTGACTTAACACTGGTGTGATAGGTGGACACGGAAGGGAGGCAGCCATGCATATACGAGTGTCCATTCTCCCCCAGACTCCCCTCCCATCCAGGCTGCCCCATAACACTGAATGTCTCTGTGCTCTACAATAAGTCCTTGTTCCTTCTAAAGTCCAAGTTCAGAGAATCAGGGCAAGAGCTTCCTTAGTGAGAGTGAAGGCATGCCTCAGAAAAGATGGTGTGCCCGATCAGGGCGAACTCTGCTGAACATGCCGTGTTGACTCAGCCTGCTCTGAAATTGCCTCACCTCTTAGGATGATGCCACTATTGCATCTTTCTATTATGACTGCAGACTCTGCCACGGGATTTGTAGCATTCAGTCGTCTTCATGATCCTTTATTTATTTATTTATTTTCATTTTGTGAACTGTATAGAACCAGACCAACTTGCCCATTAGGTATCCTGAGTTTTATGATTCTTTGTAATTGAAATTTAATAAAAAATGTTTTGAAATAAATAGAAGTAAAAGAGAACCTTGGAAATAAATCCTATGGCAGTGGCCTTGTAAACTAATCTCCTACTTGACTCTAATGTGCAACCATTGAGATCTAATAATACTTGATATTTATTAAGCACCTACTGAATGACAAAAACTGGGCTAAATACTTGTACAGTGTTTTACTTGGCCATCCTACGTGACATGTGTTATTTTCTCCACCTGAAATATGAAAAAACTGAGTTTCTGAAGGATCAAGTAACTCGCCCAATGTCGTTTAGCTAGAGAATGGAAAAACTGAAAATCAGTTGCACAGAATATGTTTCCAGTGCCAAGGTTTTCTTGATAATGCTGCCTCCCAGAGCAGTTTTAATTTGATGGCCAAAATACCAACTCTGCAATTTCAAGCATCTTACATCAGAATGTCCTTGTTGAGGTTATTTTTAAATCTTTTTTTGAGTGTTATGAAAGACCAGATAGAAACAAAAGCATGCTATACACCCATCATAAAACTAGGTAAAAACAAAATATGGTAGCTTTTGTGTGTGTGTGTGTGTGTGTGAAATAATGCTTAGGTTATTTATCTGCTATTACAGCCTTTTTGGAGGTTATACCCAATGATTATATTAGTTTTGGTTCTAGCATTCTCTTTCAATGAAAGGACCTGGCTCACTATTTCCAGGGTTATTTTTCCTTTCTGTTCTGTGGTTAAATGTAACCATCTGGTTAAACCATTTTCAGAATTTTAGCAAGTGGTAGAAGAATAATTTTTCTGCAAAATAAATACATATATTTTCTGCTTGGAATTTCTGGAAGATGAAGGTACTTAATAAGCCTGGGCAGAATGTCCCAGGAGAGGACAATTATTTCCTCATTCCTGGCTCTGGCATTATTATTACTTACTGTTCTTTCAGCTCCACCTGAATTGGGCTCTGCTAAGTGGAACCTCTTTGTGCCAACCTTAGAGAGTGCATGCCAAAGACATTTCAATTCTTCCTACCTGTCTTCAGTCAACCCCTTATCAGGATCTCAAATCTCTGGGAGATGCAGAAACTGGAGCTTATCTAAGTCCTTATAACACATAAGGGAGGATCCTTTTTACTGTTCTGCTATTTAGAAAATAATTTTTTTTGGGCTGTGCTGGGTCTTTGTTGCTGTGTGCAGTCTTTCTCTAGTTGGGATGAGCAGGCTTCTCATTGCTGTGGCTTCTCACTGCGGAGCACAGGCTCTAGGTGGCATGGGCTTCAGTAGTTGTGGTGAATGGGCTTAATTGCTCTGTGGCATGTGGGGTCTTCCTGGACCAGGGATTGAACCCGAGTCCCCTGCACTGGCAGCTGGATTCTTAACCACTGGACTACCAAGGAAGTGCTGTTCTGCTGTTAACAAATATCATTTGACCTTTTTTTTTGTCATTGCAATAAAAAAAAAAGATCATTGATAAAAGAAATGCTCAAACAAAGTACTGTGGAATTTTACTTTCTTTGTTACCATTGTCTACCATGCTGCCCTTGACAGTGAACCAGTGATAACCACAAGCATCTTCCTGTAGTTGCTGATGGGCTCACGGGAGAACTGCTGAAGATTTCCAGGTTTATGGATTGTTCTACCCAAACAGAAGTCTTGAAGTCAGCTTCCTAATGTCAATCTCTCTCTCTGTCTTTTTTAAATCTTATTTTAAACTAATACACACAGACCTCCATAATACAGAACGCCCACTCCAGACACAGCAATCTAAACAAGATGAAAAGGCAGAGAAATACCCAACAGGTAAAGGAACTTGAAAAATGCCCACCAAGTCAAACAAAAGAGGAGGAGATAGGGAATCTACCTGAAAAAGAATTTAGAATAATGATAATAAAAATGATCCAAAATCTTGAAAACAAAATGGAGTTACAGATAAATAGCCTGGAGACAAAGATTGAAAAGATGCAAGAAATGTTTAATAAAGACCTAGAAGAAATAAAAAAGAGTCAGTTAAAAATGAATGATGCAATAAATGAGATCAAAAACACTCTGGAGGGAACCAAGAGTAGAATAACGGAGACAGAAGATAGGATAAGTGAGGTAAGAAGATAAAATGGTGGAAGTAAATGAAGCAGAGAGGAAAAAAGGAAAAAGAATCAAAAGAAATGAGGACAACCTTAGGGACCTCTGGGACAATGTGAAACACCCCAACATTCGAATCATAGGAGTCCCAGAAGAAGAAGACAAAAAGAAAGGCCATGAGAAAATACTCGAGGAGATAATAGCTGAAAACTTCCCTAAAATGGGGAAGGAAATAGCCACCCAAGTCCAAGAAACCCAGAGAGTCCCAAACAGGATAAACCCAAGGCGAAACACCCCAAGACACATCTTAATCAAATTAATAAAGATCAAACACAAAGAACAAATATTAAAAGCAGCAAGGGAGAAACAACAAATAACACACAAAGGGATTCCCATAAGGATAACTGCTGATGTATCAATAGAAACCCTCCAGGCCAGAAGGGAATGGCAGGACATACTTCAAGTAATGAAAGAGAATAACCTACCACCCAGATTACTCTACCCAGGAAGGATCTTATTCAGATATGAAGGAGAATTCAAAAGCTTTACAGACAAGCAAAAGCTGAGAGAATTCAGCACCACCAAACCAGCTCTTCAACAAATGCTAAAAGATCTTCTCTAGACAGGAAGTGCAGAAAGATTGTATAAACGTGAACCCAAAACAACAAAGTAAATGGAAACGGGACCACAACTATCAATAATTACCTTAAATGTAAATGGGTTGAATGCCTCAACCAAAAGACAAAGATTGGCTGAATGGATCCAAAAACAAGACCCCTATATATGCTGTCTACAAGAAACCCACCTCAAAACAAGAGACACATACAGACTAAAAGTGAAGGGCTGGAAAAAAATATTCCACACAAACGGAGACCCAAAGAAAGCAGGAGTTGCAATACTCATATCAGATAAAATAGACTTTCAAATAAAGGCTGTGAAAAGAGACAAAGAAGGACACTACATAATGATCAAAGGATCAATCCAAGAAGAAGATATAACAATTATAAATATATATGCACCCAACATAGGAGCACCGCAATATGTATGGCAAATGCTAATGAATATGAAAGAGGAAATTAATAGTAACACAATAATAGTGGGAGACTTTAATACCCCACTCACAACTATGGATAGATCAACTAAACAGAAAATGAACAAGGAAACACAAACCTTAAATGACACAATGGACCAGCTAGACCTAATTGATATCTATAGGACATTTCACCCCAGAACAATCAACTTCACCTTTTTCTCAAGTGCACACGGAACCTTCTCCAGAATAGATCACATCCTGGGCCATAAATCTGGTCTTGGAAAATCCAAAAAAATTGAAATCATTCCAGTCATCTTTTCTGACCACAGTGCAGTAAGATTAGATCTCAATTACAGGAAAAAAATTATTAAAAATTCAAACATATGGAGGCTAAACAACACGCTTCTGAATAACCAACAAATCATAGAAGAAATCAACAAAGAAATCAAAATATGCATAGAAATGAATGAAAATGAAAACACAACAACCCAAAACCTATGGGACACTGTAAAAGCAGTGCTAAGGGGAAGGTTCATAGCATTACAGGCTTACATCAAGAAACAAGAAAAAGGCCAAATAAATAACCTAACTGTACATCTAAAGCAATTAGAGAAGGAAGAAATGAAGAACCCCAGGGTTAGTAGAAGGAAAGAAATCTTAAAAATTAGGGCAGAAATAAATGCCAAGGAAACTAAAGAGACCATAGCAAAAATCAACAAAGCTAAAAGCTGTTTTTTTGAAAAAATAAACAAAATTGACAAACCACTAGCAAGACTCATTAAGAAACAAAGAGAGAAGAACCAAACTAACAAAATTAGAAACGAAAATGGAGAGATCACAACAGAAAACACTGAAATACAAAGGATCATAAGAGACTACTACCAGCAGCTCTATGCCAATAAAATGGACAACTTGGAAGAAATGGACAAGTTCTTAGAAAAGTATAACTTTCCAAAACTGAACCAGGAAGAAATAGAAGATCTTAACAGAGCCATCACAAGCAAGGAAATCGAAACTGTAATCAGAAATCTTCCAGCAAACAAAAGCCCAGGACCAGATGGCTTCACAGCCGAATTCTACCAAAAATTTAGAGAAGAACTAACACCTATCTTACTCAAACTCTTCCAGAAAATTGCAGAAGAAGGTAAACTTCCAAACTCATTCTATGAGGCCACCATCACCCTAATTCCAAAACCAGACAAAGATGCCACAAAAAAAGAAAACCACAGGCCAATATCACTGATGAACACAGATGCAAAAATCCTTAATAAAATTCTAGCAAACAGAATCCAACAACATATTAAAAAAAATCATACACCATGACCAAGTGGGCTTTATCCCAGGAATGCAAGGATTCTTTAATATCCACAAATCAATCAATGTAATACACCACATTAACAAATTGAAAGATAAAAACCATATGATTATCTCAATAGATGCAGAGAAAGCCTTTGACAGAATTCAACACTCATTTATGATTAAAACTCTCCAGAAAGCATGAATAGAAGGAACATACCTTAACATAATAAAAGCTATATATGACAAACCCACAGCAAGCATCACCCTCAATGGTGAAAAATTGAAAGCATTTCCCCTGAAATCAGGAACAAGACAAGGATGCCCACTCTCACCGCTACTATTCAACATAGTGTTGGAAGTTTTGGCCACAGCAATCAGAGCAGAAAAAGAAGTAAAAGGAATCCAGATCGGAAAAGAAGAAGTGAAACTCTCGCTGTTTGCAGATGACATGATCCTCTACATAGAAAACCCTAAAGACTCTACCAGAAAATTACTATAGCTAATCAATTAATATAGTAAAGTGGCAGGATATAAAATTAACACACAGAAATCCCTTGCATTCCTATACACTAACAATGAGAAAACAGAAAGAGAAATTAAGGAAACAATATCATTCACCATTGCAACAAAAAGAATAAAATACTTAGGAGTATATCTACCCAAAGAAACAAAAGACCTATACATAGAAAACTATAAAACACTGAAGAAAGAAATCAAAGAGGACACAAATAGATGGAGAAACATACTGTGTTCATGGATTGGAAGAATTAATATTGTCAAAATGGCTATTCTACCCAAAGCAATCTATAGATTCAACGCAATCCCTATCAAGCTACCAACAGTATTTCTCACAGAACTAGAACAGATAATTTCACAATTTGTATGGAAATACAAAAAACCTCGAATAGCCAAAGTAATCTTGAGAAAGAAGAATGGAACTGGAGGAATCAACCTGCCTGACTTCAGACTATACTACAAAGCCACAGTCATCAAGACAGTATGGTACTGGCACAAAGACAGAAATATAGATCAATGGAACAGAATAGAAAGCCCAGAGATAAATCCACGCACCTATGGACACCTTACCTTCGACAAAGGAGGCAAGGATATACAATGGAAAAAAGATAACCTCTTTAACAAGTGGTGCTGGGAAAACTGGTCAACCACCTGTAAAAGAATGAAACTAGAACACTTTCTAACACCATACACAAAAATAAACTCAAAATGGATTAAAGATCTAAATGTAAGACCAGAAACTATAAAACTCCTAGAGGAGAACATAGGCAAAACACTCTCCGACATAAATCACAGCAGGATCCTCTATGACCCACCTCCCAGAATATTGGAAATAAAAGCAAAAATAAACAAATGGGACCTAATGAAACTTAAAAGCTTTTGCACAAGAAATGAAACTATAAGTAAGGTGAAAAGACAGCCCTCAGATTGGGAGAAAATAATAGCAAATGAAGCAACAGACAAAGGATTAATCTCAAAAATATACAAGCAACTCCTCCAGCTCAACTCCAGAAAAATAAATGACCCAATCAAAAAATGGGCCAAAGAACTCAACAGACATTTCTCCAAGGAAGACATACAGATGGCTAACAAACACATGAAAAGATGCTCAACATCACTCATTATCAGAGAAATGCAAATCAAAACCACAATGAGGTACCATTATACGCCAGTCAGGATGGCTGCTATCCAAAAGTCTACAAGCAATAAATGCTGGAGAGGGTGTGGAGAAAAGGGAACCCTCTTACACTGTTGGTGGGAATGCAAATTAGTACAGCCACTATGGAGAACAGTGTGGAGATTTCTTAAAAAGCTGGAAATAGAGCTGCCATATGACCCAGCAATCCCACTTCTGGGCATACACACCAAGGAAACCAGATCTGAAAGAGACACGTGCACCCCAATGTTCATCGCAGCACTGTTTATAATAGCCAGGACATGGAAGCAACCCAGATGCCCATCAGCAGACGAATGGATGAGGAAGCTGTGGTACATATACACCATGGAATATTACTCAGCCATTAAAAAGAATGCATTTGAATCAGTTCTAATGAGATGGATGAAACTGGAGCCCATTATACAGAGCGAAGTAAGCCAGAAAGATAAAGACCATTACAGTATACTAACACATATATATGGACTTTAGAAAGATGGTAACGATAACCCTATATGCAAAACAGAAAAAGAGACTCAGATGTATAGAACAGACTTGTGGACTCTGGGAGAAGGCGAGGGTGGGATGTTTCAAGAGAACAGCATTGAAACATGTATATTATCTAGGGTGAAACAGATAACCAGCCCAGGTTGGGTACATGAGACAAGTGCTCGGGCCTGGTGCACTGGGAAGACCCAGAGTGATCGGGTGGAGAGGGAGGTGGGAGGGGGGACTGGGATGGGGAATACATGTAAATCCATGGCTAATTCATTTCAATGTATAACAAAAACTACTGTAATGATGTAAAGTAATTAGCCTCCAACTAATGAAAATGAAAAAAAAAAAAAAAAAGATCAGTCACTCAGTCACATTCGACTCTTTGCTACCCCATGGACTGCAGCACACCAGGCTTACCTGTCCATCATCAGCTGCTGGCACTTGCTCAAATTCATGTCCATTGAGTCGGTGATGCCATCCAACCATCTCATCCACTGTCATCCCCTTTTTCTGTCTTCAATCTTTCCTAGCATCAGGATCTTTTCCAATGAGTCAGTTCTTTGCATCAGTTGGCCAAAGTATTGGAACTTCAGCTTCAGCATCAGTCAATGATTATTCAGGACTTATTTCCTTCAGGATTGATTGGTTTTTATCTCTCTGCAGTCCAAGGGACTCTCAAGAGTCTTCTCCAACACCACAGTTCAAAAGCATTAATTCTTCGGTGCTCAGCTTTCTTTATAGTCCAACTCTCACATCCATACATGACTACTGCAAAAACCATAGCTTTGACAGCTTTTTAATATGCTGTCTAGGTTGGTCATATCGTTTCTTCCAAGGAGTAAGCGTCTTTTAATTTCATGGCTGCAGTCACTGTCTACAGTGATTCTGGAGCCCAAGAAAATAAAGTCTGTCACTGTTTCCATTGTTTCCCCATCTATTTGCCATGAAGTGATGGGACCAGATGACATGATGTTAGTTTTCTGAAGGGAAGGATAGAGGCCAGCAAATGAGGAATTGTGGTCTGAATAATGGAATATGTTTACCAAATTACTTCATCTTTTTCTTCTGGGCACACAAGCTGCCTTTCCTGGCCCGCTTACATCCACATGGGGTCTTGTTACTAATGGGTGGGAATGACGTACCCATTTAGGCTTGGTCCATAAAGTGTCCCCAGGGATCCTCAATTCATCTTTGATGACTGGCTAGCTGGGTGCAGATGATCCAGCAGATGGTCCTGAAGTCCCGGGAGACCAGAGGCATCACAGATTGCCATGGGCCTGTTTCTGATAGGCATAGCTTGCTGGAGAGCTGTCCCTAAAATCTGCAAATCTGCACTGGACTTAGTGTGAATAAGAAATAAACTTTCACTGGGATTAGGCCACTGAATTTTGGGCTATTTTGTACTCCAACAGCATTTCTAGTGCATGGCAATTAATACAGATAATAGAGTTGCTAATGAATTTATTTGATAAAGTGAAGAATGGAAGAGGTAGGGATAGGGGCACCTAGGAAGGACTGGATGAATGGACCATTCTGAGGAGCGCTATTCACGGGACCAGGAGCTGTCCTGGATAGAACTCTTGCTGTGCTGCCCCTCAGCACAGCACTGACCATGTCTCTCTAACCTCTGGACACCTCCCACCAATGCCCCCAGCCACCTGGTACCCAGAGGGTGAATGCTGCACAACTACTGCCTTAGTGGTGGAGGATCACCCTTACTTGGGAGAATTTCTGAAATGAGGAAACTTAGACCTCTGAGCTGAATTAATGATTGCTAAGGCAGCAGTGTATTACAGAATAAATGAACACTGATAATCACATCTGCTATTAATACACAACATTCTATTAATACACAACATTCTGATCAAAAAACGTGTTAATGGATGAGCAAATCCTTTGCAAAATTCAATGCACAAATAAGAGAAAGCACAATTCTTACTATTCAGTTCAGTTCAGTTAAGTTCAGTTGCTCAGTCAAGTCTGACTCTTCGTGACCCCATGAACTGCAGCACGCCAGGCCTCCCTGTCCATCACCAACTCCCGGAGTTTACTCAAACTCATGTCCATTGAGTTGATGATGCCATCCAAACATCTCATCCTCTGTTGTCCCCTTCTCCTCCTGCCCCCAATCCCTCCCAGCATCAGGGTCTTTTCAAATGAGTCAGCTCTTTGCATCAGGTGGCCAAAATACTGGAGTTTCAGCTTCAACATCAGTCCTTCCAATGAATACCCAGGACTGATTTCCTTTAGTGTGGACTGGTTGGATCTCCTTGCAGTCCAAGGGACTATTAAGAGTCTTCTCCAACACCACAGTTCAAAAGCATCACTTCTTTTTTGCTCAGCTTTCTTTAGAGTCCAACTCTCACATTCATACGACTACTGGAAAAACGATAGCCTTGACTAGACGGACCTTTGTTGGCAAAGTAATGTCTCTGCTTTTAACAGTGTTTAACTCCAGGGTGCCCCTGGGTTGTATTGTTGCAATTCTGAAAAGTCTTCCTGATCCCAAATTACATCCCCCCAAGTGAGTCATTATGCCTACTAGATTGACCATGCTATGGGGGAGGAAGCCATGTGAATTTTTTTTTTTTCTATCTGACCCTCCTTAACCTGAAACCCCATTGTACACAATGTCCAGCTGAAATGTGTCAGTTCCTCTTGGATGAAAGGATGAGCAGATGGGATGAAGGTCAGAGTGTTGTGGTGACTTTGACAAGGCCGTAGATTTTCTGAGATGGATCCTAGCTCTTAATTTCCACCATTTCCCCACACTTTCATTACCTGTCCTGAGCTGCGGTTCTCTTTTCTTTAAAATGAGAAGTTAGATTTACAAACTTTCAAATGACCCTACTGGATTTTATATCCCACTATTTCAAGAAAAAAAATTAATGGATTGCTTATAGTTTCAGTTTTACAGTTCTCTAATGTGCCATCCGGGTAAAAAACGACCAACAGGAGGAGGGAAGAGACAAATGCGTGAAGCAGGTGGCACCGTGTGATAGCATGTTAAGGTTTAGAGCCAAGCCTTAGAGGCCATCGTTTGAGAGTGGAGATGCTGAAAAAGTCACAGAAGGAAGAGGGCCTCTGGGTCTTCTACAGCCACTGGGGGAGGCGGAGGGAACATTTTAGAAGATTTTCAGTTTCACACTATAAAAATTGAGCTGTAAGTCTTTCAACATACTAAAGATGATGGCAAAATTCATCTTCAGAGTGAGTACTACTGCTTTATTAAGAAAAAGATTTCCATTATCATTTGACTTTTATAAAGTCAAGGTCCCTGAATCTCTAAAGAGAAGTTGAAGCAGAGAAGATTTAAGCTGCCCTGTTTAGTTTATTCATACCTAATAAAACATATCAGTAACAGAATAAAGTATAAAACAGCAAAATAAAAGGGGGATTATTTTGAATGAAGAAGTTGTAAGAAATTTTTTCTCTCTCCAAAGATCTGGAGGTAGACATGTGGGGCTCTGGATAGAGGGAAGAGAAGATCCAGCAGATGTGATGGGGCCGGAAGAAGCAGCCTCAAGAGATGGAGGCGACCTGATCTAGAGACTCCCTAGAATGTGATGTGGTTGGTGGCTGCTGAGAGCACTGGTGCCTGATACTAGCACTCAGGATTTCCTTTTTTATTTTATTTATTTTTAATTGGAGGATAATTACTTTACAATGTTCTGTTGGTTTCTGCCATACAAGAGCGTGAATCAGCTGTAAGTATAGATCCCTCCCTCCTGAGCCTCCCTCCCCTGCCCCCATTTCACCCCCTCTGCGTCATCGGGATTTCCTTTATGTTACGAAACTTTCTGTATACTATCTTTGGGTCACATGATTCAGGCAAGTGTCCATATGCTGCAATGAAGTTGCTGCAGTGGCGCAGAAGTGGTTAGATGCACATGCTCGCTGTTATTAATGTTTAGTTGCTCAGTCGTGTCCGACTCTTTGTGACTCCATAGACTGTAGCCCACTAGGCTCCTTTGTCCCTGGGATTTCCCAGGCAAGAAGAGTGGAGTGGGTTGCTCTTTCTTTCTCCAGGGGATCTTCCTGACCCAGGGATCAAACCTGCATCTCATGCACTGGCAGGGAGATTCTTTACCATGAGCCCCCAGGGAAGCCTGTGCACATGGTTAGGGAATAGCAACATTGAAGATAGTAATGGTGATGGTGTTAATAATAGTAGCAGTGATAGCAAATAATTACATAGCAATTACTACGTGCCAGGCATTGTTCTAAGCATTTTATATAAACTCCCATTTTATCTTCATAAAGGCCTTATGAGGTAGGTGTATTTTTTTTTCCAGCTTCATCAAGGTATCATTGACATGTAGCATATGTAAGTTTAAGGTGTACAATGTGATGACTTGATATATATATAGTGAAATGATGACCCCAATAGGTCAGTTAACACCTCCATTTCCTTACCACTTTTTTTGATGTGTGGTGATAACATTTAAAATCTGCTCTCTTCACAAGTTTCAAGTATATAAATGTATTAATGATAGTCACTGTGCTGTTAGTACCCAAGTAAACACTATTTTAGCCCCATTTCTCAGGTGAGGAAACTGAAGCACAGAAGGTTAAATGTTAAATAATTTGCCTGAAGAGAGAAATCTGGAGCAGAAACCCAGATGCCTCAGAATCCTCTTCTGCAGGAATCCGAGATAGAGGGTTAAGCTGTTTTCCTGGAATAGCATCAATAACCGAGTGACCACGGAAGGCTGGGCAACCTGGGGCCACAGATCCAGCTCTCGTGACCACCTTTGTCCACTTCTCTGAGTTTCCATGTGCTGGCCCTGGTCCACAGTGATTAGACCTGGTGGCCTCTGAGACAGGGTCTCACAGGGCACACTGTTTAAATCCCTGGGCCATTGCCAGCTTCTTCCAGCTGACTGTGAGGAGGGGTCAGTTCCTTTCAGTTCCTGTTTCCAGGAAAATGAGATTAAGATGTTCCCGTTCCGGTGGGTGTTATACATTTAGTGGTTGCATCTGAGAGGTCAGACATCAGGGCCTTAGGACTGGGGTCATCTAAGGCATGGAGTGGCCATCTCTGGCTTCCCCACTCTGACTCTGGAGAGCTAGCAGGCCTTGACCAGCTTTAAGCAAGTTCAGTGCTGTGGTGATTGCCACACGAGAGATGCTGGGACCCATTCCTACAGGTGGAATCCAAAACTTCAACTCATATTTCAGAAATTTCTAATCTTCAAGACTTTTTCTAGAGAAATATCCAAGCAAGAAAATAAACTACACATTATTCAAGTCCTTCAACCTTGCTGTACAGGTGAGTTTTCCTTCACTGTTGATATCTTTTCTACTAAATTCAAAGTTCTATCATTTTTGATGGAAACACACAATGAAACAACTCATTTGATAGTTTGCAAAGAACCTAAGTTCATTTTTCTAAATTTTGATTAAAGTTTTCAAAATCCCATTTTTTTTACCGATTTTAGGGTTTGAATTGAGAAAAATTAATAACATATAAGTAATAATAATCAACAGCATATTTTCCTAAAGCTTTGCAATGTCTACAATATGTTCATTTATTTTTTTTCATCTGGTCTTATCCAGGGCAGGTAGAGAATAATTATTGGCATCCCTATTTTACAAATGAAGAAACTGAGGCTCAAACTGGCTGAGTGAAAGAACTGGGACCTCCATGGTTTTATGACTATTTCAGAATCTGAGGATCTAATAAGATTAAGACTTTGTCATCAGATGTAGAACAGCCCAGTCCAGGGTAGTGAGTCCCACACCCATTCAGAATTGTTGTAAATTTCTTTTGCACATTTCTCTACCTCTCCTCTGCCAGCCCCTCATTATAAGGATGCAAGATGACAGATAATACAAAATTTCTCAAGCTCTTTCTGAAAGAGATTCAGCTTCTCTTTAAAATATATTTTCAGCTACCCTTATCTGCGAGGATTAATGAGTTTACCTGGAAATTCCATAGCACCTTCTTCTGGAATTCTGCAGCATTCTGTAAAAAAATGTTCTTTTGACTTTCTTTGTTTATGACTCTCACAGTTATGGATGAGGCTGGAAGGGTCAATTACGATCAGTGTGTTGAAATTTATGGGCCCTAATCAACAGCTTGGATGTCAGAGATTGGAGCTTAGTTATAGAGGAGGGCATTGCAGAACTTGAAATAAAGGTGTCCCATGACTAGGAGAGCTGGATGGGTGGAGGAACTGTGGAGCCTAGAGAAATGGATGGGAGACTTGCCGGGCTGCCTTCCAGGGGCTGTAGGGTGGCAGTGGCAAGGCTCCCGGGTGAGAGTTGAGTGTATCTGTGCAGTGAGAAGCCAGTGCTCAGTGCCAAGGGAACTACGCTTCACACTTGTGAGTCATTTAGTTTTCCCACTCTTTGCCTCCAGGTTGGGGTGGGACGCATTCTCCTGCTCCGTACAACCCTTGGACAAATGTCTGTCACAGCACTGACCATCATGCTCTCTGTGAGAAGAGGAATCAAGCTGATTTCCTCTGCTGCTTCCCGATCAATTAGCCTAACAGCTAAAATAACACCTGAATGAATGAGTGAACAAATAGAGAATCTAAGGCTCTTCCCATATCTCAGCTCTATTTCGATTTGATTAATTCTAGGAAGTGTTAGTGCTCATCCACTCAGATGTGGAACCCCCGTCAGTACAAAAGCTGATCCAAAAGGGACTGGAGATGCTAAGACCACTGTCAGAGATTTTAGAATACACTGAACTTCTCCTTTGCTGGTTTGATATTGTAATTTTTTTTTCTTTTTGAATAAAAATATTCTTTGGACCATTCATGTCCATTAGAATGCCAGAGTTTTTTTTTAAGGAATTGAGTTATTTTTTGAAATAGTCTTATGTATTTATTTATTTTTGCTGTGCTTGGTCTTCGTTGCTGCACAGGGTAACCCCTTGTTGCTGTGAGCAGGTCTTCCATTGCGGGGTCCCTCCCATTACAGGGCACAGGCTCCGGGGTACGGGCTCAGGAGTTGCAGTTCCTGGGCTCCAGAGCACAGACCCAACAGTTGGGGCACCAGGCACAGCCACTTCATGGCACGTGGAATCTCCCTGGGCTGGGGATCGAACCCAACCACCAGGGAATCCCTGAATGTCAGGGCTTTTTTAATTTCACAGTTTTTGACTCTATGTCTCAGTCTTTTTTATAACAAAGCATAAAAAAGCTGATACTTCTCTCTCCCAGTTTTCAGAAGAGGACAGGCTGGTCTTTGGACCTGGTTGAATTCCTCAATGTAACACATTTTTAAGTTCTGGGCCCCAGCTATGAATCTTCTGGTTTAATGATGCTTTAGCCTGTAAATTTCCTTTTTACCCAGAGTGAGCGTCTGCTCATTTTGGCAGAATCTATTGCTATTTCCAGTTGATCACAACTGACCATTTAATACTTCAGGATCATGCTGTTTCAAACCCCTGATGTGTATTCAAATAGATAGCTTCAATTAAAATCCAGACTGGGCTACTTACTGGTCATGAGAAGTAAGCTTGAGCATGCCAATTATCTTTGACACAGACTCTTCATTATAAAGATGACACATGTATCTTTTTTTCCCCATTTATTTTTTGATTAGTTGGAGGCTAATTACTTTACAATATTGTAGTGGGTTTTGTCATACATTGACATGAATCAGCCATGGATTTACATGTATTCCCCATCCCGATCCCCCCTCCCATCTCCCTCTCCACCCGATCCCTTTGGGTCTTCCCAGTGCACCAGCCCTGAGCACTTGTCTCATGCATCCAACCTGGGCTGGTGATCTGTTTCACCATAGATAATATACATGTTTCGATGCTGTTCTCTCGAAACATCCCACCCTCGCCTTCTCCCACAGAGTCCAAAAGTCTATTCTGTACATCTTGACACATGTATCTTAAGGGTTATTGTGGAGACTGAGATGATGCGTGTAAAGAGTTTACTGCGAAGTGAGTGATAGTTGCTCAGTCATGTCTGACTCTTTGTAACCCCATGGACTTGTAGCCTGCCAGGCTCTTCTGTTCATGGAACTCTCCAGGCAAGATTACTGGAGTGGGTTGCCATTTCTTTCTAACCTGTGACAATGAAACATCAATAGATGGTTGTTCTTACTCTTTGTAAACAAACAAACAAACAAAAAGTCAAAAACGATCTCTTTTCCTTGATTGCTCTTTCTCTGACGACTCCTTCCCAGAAGCTCCTGTTTGTAGAAAATGCCTCTCTTCCCTCTATCCTTTTACGAAGACTTCTCCATCTTTTTTTTTCATTTATTTTTATTAGTTGGAGGCTAATTACTTTACAGTGGACTTCTCCCTCTTGTGTGTAAATTTGAACTTTTTTTTTTTTTTTTTTTTTTTTAACAACAGCAGACTGTTCTTTGATACTAAACTTAGGCTGAGCGAGTGAGGCTTTCTATTCAGGCAAAATTTTCTTGAAACCTCAGCCACAGGTTATAGATTTCCTGAGTTGATGGGTTCGCTATAATGTGTCTCTTCATGACCTGCCATATAAACAGAAGACTACAACAGGTGTTTGGAGCACTGGTTCCAATCTGTTAGTTTCTCCCTGTGCCTTGGGTTGATATGTCTGCAAGCAAAGTGGAACATGGAAGATAAATTCTCTCATTGCTAAATTGTAGCTAGGTCCATTTCTTCCTGGCTACCAAGAGAATGTATTTTTGGGTTTAGTAATTGCAGATGGGCCTTTCAACCCTACTGTGAATCTCAGGAGCTGTGAATGAACTCCAGCTTTACATGGCTTACAAATAATTTGAATATGATGTTTCCCTTATGATTTCCTATAGTTCATCTTTCAAGGTGCATGTAGAATGTGTCAAGTCCTTCTTTCAGACTTGTAATTGCTGAAGTAACTAACTTTGGAGTTGCAGAATCCAAAATCAGTGGATTGGTATCCAGGGTCTTGAGGGAGTGAACTGTACTAGAGAGATCCTTGAGATTCATTTTTGTGATAATAACTAGGGGAAAAAAATGAAAGCAGATTTTTATTCCTTTAGATACAAGGAAGAAGAAATGAAGGCATAAAGAGGTTAAAAATCTGCTCAAATTCATACCATTAATGAGTACCAACCCTGGGATTCAAACCTAGGTCTCAAATTGTGCTGAGATTATAAAAATGAAAACAATGGCTCACAAACACAAGGAAAAACTTCAGTTTACTAACAGGCTCAGTTAGCTATTGCCTGAGAAATCCTATGAATAGAGGAGCCTGGAGGGCCACAGTCCACGGAGTGGCAAAGAGTCAGACAGGACTGAATGAGTAAACACCAAACACCACCACAGCTGGTTACAGCTGATAACACTTAAAACATTTTTTTTTTAATTTGTGGTAAAAGTTACATAATATAAAACATACTATTTTAACCATATTTAACTGTACAGTTCAGTGGTACTAAGAACATTCACGTTGTTTTGCAACTCTCACTATCATCCATTTCCTGAATTTTTCACCTTCCTAAATTGAAACTCTGTCGCGGTTAAACACCAGCTCCCCTTTCCTCCTCCTCCTCCTGCCCCGACCCTTGGCATCTGCCAATGTACTTTCTGACTCTCTACACCTGAATATCTTAGGCATCTCATATGTGTGTCTGTGAGTCACTCAGTTGTGTTCAGTTCTTTGCACCCCATGAACTGCAGCCTGCCAGACTCCTTTGTCTGTCCATGGGATTTCCCAGGCAAGAATACTGGAGTGGCTTGCCATTCCCTTCCCCAGGGGATCTTCCCAACCCAGGATCAAACCTGGGTCTCCCACATTGCAGGCAGATTCTTTACCACCTAAGTCACCAGGGAAGCCTAGGTATCTCATATATGTGGAATCAAACAGTATTTGTCTGCACTCAATGTATATTGGAATGCATTTTTAAGGTTAACTTAATATATGTCCTACAAACTAATTGTACCTTTCCCCCCCCCTGTGCTATACAGTAGGTTGTCATTAGTTATATATTTTACACACAGCAGTGTATACATGTCAGTTCCAATCTCCCAGTTTATCCCATCCCCCTTTATCCCCTTTATGTCCATGTGTTTGTTCTCTATGTCTTGATAACACTTTCTTTACCTTCAGTTTCCATCACTTTACAAGTGAGAATATTATGGCTCAGGAAGGTGAAGTGAATTTCCAGAAGTCTCACAGTTACCTCTTGAATGAGTTAGAACTAGAACCCAGACCTCCTAACTCAGTCACTCAGGCACTATTAACAGCGAATAGTGCTGCTTAGGAAAGAAAGAATTATGAAACTCAGGCTGTTTTCTAACCTAATAGAATAATGCAATGAAAAGTGTGTGAATTTGACATTAGATACAGCTGTGGTCAAATTCTGTTTTACCACTTGCTAGCCTTGGGATAGTTAAGTATGAGAAGAGATTTCACTGATATTTAATTTCATCATCTATGAAGGAGAGAATAATATTTGCTTTTCAGTCTCATTGTAATGATGAAACGATATGGTGCATAACAAAATGTTGAGTTATATATTCAAATAGGCAGATTATATGGACATAAAATTTTCTCAACCAATTCCAAAACTGGCTTGGGAAGGAATTTTAAGAGTTTTCGGGGGTTCGGGATGGGGAATACATGTAAAAAAAAAAAAAAAAGAGTTTTCACCTAAGAGGCCAATATTGGGAAACATCAATCATCTACTAAGTTACTTCTCTGCTGCTGCTGCTAAGTCGCTTCAGTCGTGGCCGACTCTGTGTGACCCCATAGACGGCAGCCCACCAGGCTCCCCCGTCCCTGGGATTCTCCAGGCAAGAACACTGGAGTGGGTTGCCATGTCCTTCTCCAATGCATGAAAGTGAAAAGTGAAAGTGAAGTTGCTCAGTCATGTCCAACTCTTCGCGACCCCATGGACTGCAGCCCACCAGGCTCCTCCATCCATGGGATTTTTCCAGGCAAGATTACTGGAGCGGGGTGCCATTGCCTTCTCTGAAGTTCACTCTCAGTTCACTCCAAATTGCTCTTTACAGTTTCAACAATTTCCAAAGACAGAATACACTGGATAGAAAAACACAGGAAGTTGTTTACCATCAGCAGCGGTCAAACAAAAAGAAAAAAAGAAAGATAAAATTTAGCACACACAAAAAAAATTGTGATATCCATTACTGGCCTGGGTGAAAGAAAGAAATAATCTAAGACATTTTGTTGATAGCTGTGTAAATTGGTAGTAGTACTCTTTTGGTTAGAGATATCAAACGTCTTTATAATATGTAATGTTCTATTGTATATTTGGGGCTTCCCTGATAGCTCAGATGGTAAAGAATCTGCCTGCAATGTAGGAAATGCAGGTTCCATCCCTGGGCCAGGAAGATCCTCTGGAGAAGGGAATGGCAACCCACTCCAATATTCTTACCTGGAGAATTCCATGGACAGAGGAGCCTGGCTGGGTACAGTCCACGGGGTTGCAAAGAGTCGGACACGACTGAGTGACTAACACGTTCACACTTTCACATTGTATATTCACTTGAGAAATTATCCTTGGGACCCAGAAATAAATGAATGCATGTTGAAGTTTTCGTACTGTTAGAGACAATGACTTATTATCAGATATATCCACTTGAAAGAATAGTATGCAATTGTTAAAAAAATGTTGAAAGAGTTTACAATGATATGGGAAATGTTTAAATTATAATATAAATCAAAATTATATGTTAAATTTATGGTATGATTTAAAAAGTTTAAGTGAGAAGTGAATAAAAATTCATATATAGAAGAAAGTGGAAGGAGAATGCACTAGAAAATTGAGAATTTCCCTTTTGGATGGCAGTACTAAGAGTTATATTTTAATCTCCTTTAAATGTTTTCTAGACTTTGTCTAATCATCCTGATTTATTTTTGTAATTACTCACCCCACCTTTTCCTTAGAAGATTTGCTGATACACAACCTTGGCAAAAACCAGAGCGAGCAGCTTTGTCCTTCTTCTGTTTCTCTGTCCGTTCCGTGGGCTTTGCACTGTGGGCCCTGGAGGACCCTTTATGGTGTAGGAGTGGGTATAGGGCGAGGGTATCCCACAACCTGGCTTCTGTGACTTGGGCTGCTTACTTAGTATGTCAAGGTCAAAACCAAAGATGCGTCTGTCAAATTGTCACAAACTCTCTTAATGGGTTTTTAAGCAGAAAAAGATAGCAAGTGAAGATTTAAGAACTCCACTGTAGCCCATAAATAGATGAAATCTCTTATCCAGTTTTTGAACCTGGGTCACTCAGGATTGTGAGAGATTTCCAAGTCAAAGAAGAGGTTATGAAATCACAGATACTTTCTCACTGCATTTTTTTTCCCTCTCAGCAAAAACTTTTAAAAGTCCTATTTAGGCACTTAACACACATATCATCAAGGAAGAAAGACCAGATGATGCAGAAATATAGACCAGATGACCTGCAAGAATTATATTGGTTATATCACCCTGCCATGTTAGAAGTTAATAAAAATTTTAATAAGAAGCTATCAACCTTCTTAGATCCAGGTATTATAAGTTTCCTATATTTTTTGGTTTTAGATTTTTATTCATTCAACAGACATTCATTGAACACTGCTTCATGTCTGGCAATGAGGATACTGAGCACAAAAATTCCTGCTTTCAAGCTACTCCTAATGTAGGGTGGGAGGGTGGAGGAAGACCAATAGAACTTAGTGTGAAAAAGTCTAGGATGGAGGTGATATAGGTGCACAGTGGAAGTTCTGATAATCTAGACTAACGTGAGGGGACACATCATTTTCCTTGTGGAAATTCTGAAGGATGTTTGAGTCAGTAAGTAGAATTGGGAATGGGTATGTAGGATGGGGCAGTAGCTGGGGTGATGGAATAACATGTGGAAGGCAATGAGATGTGAATGAGTATGGCTTGGTCAGAAATTTAGGGTAGTCCACAGCAGTGAACAGGGAGGGGAACTGAAGGAGATCATGGATGGGTTTGCAGGGTCCAGGGACTTGTAAGGAGACTAAAATCCTTAGATATTTATCTTGAATATAAAGAGGAGTCTTTGAAGAATTTTAAACTGGCTAGTGACATGATTGAATGATTAAGTTTTATAAATATTACTGTGACTGAAGTGTGGACCACTGAGCAGCTGTCTGGGTGAGGAAGACGACGGAGACACCAGCTATGATGTTATTATCACGACCATCAACTTACTTTGCTAATTAGTCTAAATCTAGTGCTGAGAACTGTGGTTGGGTCTGGTGAAAGTGAAGTGAAAGCGTTTGTTACTCAGTTGTGTTTGACCCGTTGAGAACCCACCAGGATGTTATGTCCATGGATTCTCCAGGCAAGAACACTGGAGTGGGCAGCCATTCCCTTCTCCAGGGAACCTTCCCAAGCCAGGGATCTAACCTGGGTCTCCCTCATCACAGGCAGATTCTTTACTGACTGATCCACCATGGAAGCCCACAGTGTGGTAGGTCCTCAAGAATGTTTATGGAATAAATAAATGGATGAATGGATGAAGGTTAAGGAATAAGATTTGAAAAGCTGCAGCGATTCATTTTGGTATTATAAGATGGACTAGTAAAGGGAAAAGTCAATGATGATTTCAATGGTGATAGCGGATGGAGGAAATATAGAAGATAATTAGGTGCATTGAACAGTACAACTGGGAGTTGGAAGTGCGGCTATGAAAAATATTTAGGAAAATTATTTTCCCATGACTGGGTATTTTTAATGAACTTATATATGTACATATATAAAATTTTTTTTATTATAAAAGACTCCTTGAAGATATTAATCTAAAAAAATGAGAATTTATTCTTAATGGTTACAAGAGATGTAATATTTTGTGTTGTTTTGTCTGTGATTTAGCTTTGTACTTTGGGAAAATTACTGAAGTGCAGAAAATAATATGTATGTTTTTGCTTTGGGATTGAGGATTTGGTTTAATTGTATTGCACATTGAATTCCCCCATTTTTTAATCTTTGAAATGTCTTATAAGAGGTAGTAACAATTTTTTCTTGGTAAACCTCTTTTCACCCAAGTTCTTGTGGCAGCTCACGATTCATGGATAGTCCAAGAAATGTCACGGAGTTTTTCATGCTGGGACTCTCACAAAACCCCAAGGTGCAGAGGGTCTTGTTTGTGTTCTTTTTGATTGTCTACCTGGTCTCTGTTGGGGGCAACCTGCTTATCATGATCACCATTGTCTTCAGCCCCACCTTGGGCTCGCCTATGTACTTTTTCCTCTCGTGTTTGTCCTTTATTGATACTTGCTATTCCTCGTGTATGACCCCCAAACTCATTGCTGACTCTTTGTACGAGGGGAGAGCCTTCACTTTTGAGGGCTGCCTGGCTCAATTCTTTGTAGCCCATTTACTGGGAGGGACTGAGATCATCCTGCTCACGGTGATGGCCTACGACCGCTACGTGGCCATCTGCAAGCCGCTGCACTACACGGCCATCATGACCAGGCATCTCTGTGCCCTGCTGGTGGGGCTGGCTTGGCTGGGGGGCTTCCTGCATTCCCTGGTTCAGCTCCTGCTGGTCCTGCAGCTGCCCTTCTGCGGGCCTAACGTGATCAATCACTTTGTCTGTGACTTGTACCCCTTGCTGGAACTTGCCTGCACCAACACGTATGTCATCGGCCTGCTGGTGGTGGCCAACAGCGGCGTGATCTGCCTGCTGAACTTCCTCCTGCTGGCCACCTCCTACCTCGTCATCCTGCGCTCCTTGAGGTCCCACAGTGCAGAGGGGAGGCGCAGAGCCCTCTCCACCTGCGGGGCCCACTTCACGGTTGTTGCCTTGTTCTTCGTGCCCTGTATATTTATTTACATGCGGCCATCATCCACTTTGTCCATCGACAAGGTAGTGGCCGTGTTTTACTGTATTTTGACACCCATGTTCAACCCCCTGATTTATACCCTGAGAAATGCAGAGGTGAAAAATGCCCTGAAAAATCTCTGGAAAAAAATGAGCAATTGTGGATGGAGGATACAGGAACCTAGGGAAAGAAATGACCAGTCACTCTCAGAGAAGAATTCTTATTGTCATCATGAAAGCTGAGAAATCATCAAAAGATTTCAGAATAAAGCTGATTTGAATGTTTGAAATTATGCCTAATATATCCATATCCTACGTTGTTGACCATGCAAGCGAGTATATGCCCCTTCATGTTTTTAATTCATAAGTTTGGCCTAAACCGCAGAAGCACGAAGCACCACATTTCTCTTCCCAACTTCTGTTTGAGATGGAGCCTTCCTCAGTCATGAGCAAAATCTCCTGTTTGAAATGTTACTAACCTGGTCCTCCAACTCTCCCATCAGAGTACTGATCACAACAGTTATTGATGATTCACCTGCACCTGATTTACACTGACAGTGATATCAGAAAGAATCTATAGTTTGATGAGACTTTGAGAATACAGGGACTACAATTAAGGTAGAACTAAAGTCATGAAAGTGTACAGAATGGGGTTTATACACTAAAACATAAGCGTGATTGTATGCTAACTGTAATGTGGGGTGACATTCTGAAACAAGTGTGCACCTGTGACCACACACACTTGCACCCTCACACACAAACACCCCTACATGATGTAAGGTTTATCAAGCATTGATCTGGTATTGGCACACCCTGCTCCACCGCTCAGACACTCAGTCATGTCTGACTCTTGCAGCCCTATGGCCTGTAGCCAGCCAAGCTCCTCTTTCATGGGATTATCCAGGTGAGAATATTGGAGTGGGGTGCCATTTTCTCCTTCAGGGGATCTTCCCCACCCAGGGATTGAACCTGCGTCTCTTAAATCTCCAGCACTGGCAGGCAGGTTCGTGACCACTAAGCCACCAGAGAGGCCCCACGTCTTGTCATTCATCTTAGTTCAGTGGCTCAGTCCTGTCCAACTCTTTGCATCCCCACAGACTGCAGCATGCCAGGCTTCCCTGGGAGTTCCCATACCAACTCCCGGACTTTGCTTAAATTCATGTCTGAGTCGGCGATGCCATCCAACCATCTCATCATACTGATCATCAGATTCTCAGCAGGTTGAGATATTTAGCTACTTTAAGAAGACTCATGTTTCCAGGAAAATAGTAGACTGCTGGTGGGTGGGACAGTTTTTATTTTATCAAAACTTAGATAAACACAGGCATTTCCTGAATATAAGGAGAATAAAGGGTAGGTAAGAATGTTTTACCAGATGAGATTCTAATTTACAAGGACATTGCTTAAGACAGGGCATTGGTTCTTCCTCCTTCCCTTAAGTAAATAGGCAGATAGTCATTTAATAGAATCTTTCACTGACGGTCACAAAACTTTTTTTTTTTTTTTTTTTAACATTGATTCATCCCTTTAGACTGTAGAAGGATGGGTAACTTTTAACTAGGATTTCTCCAAGTTGAAGGAGAGCAAACCCCAGAAGTATACATAATGCGTAAAGCAAGGGGAAAGAGTAATTTAACTTCTTAGGCATGATACTGTCTACAGCACTGGCAGAAGTGGGGGTCAACGAGCAAGTGGGGTAAAAGAGAAGTTGGGCAAGTCTCCAGTTACAGCCCAGTCAGTGTCTCCCCATTCCACTCAGCTTCAGATCAGTTCAGCTCAGTTCAGTCGCTCAGTCGTGTCTGACTCTTTGCGACCCCATGAATCACAGCACGCCAGGCCTCCCTGTCCATCACCAACTCCCGGAGTTTACCCAAACTCATATCCAATGAGTCTGTGATGCCATCCAACTATCTCATCCTCTGTCGTCCCCTCCTCCTCCTGCCCCCCAACCCCTCCCAGCATCAGGGTCTTTTCCAATGAGTCAGTTCTTCTCATCAGGTGGCCAAAGTACTGGAGTTTCAGCTTCAGTGTCAGTCCTTCCAATGAATATCCAGGACTGATCTCCTTTAGGATGGACTGGTTGGATCTCCTTGCAGTCAAAGGGACTCTCAAGAGTCTTCTCCAACACCACAGTTCAAAAGCATCAATTCTTCGGCACTCAGCTTTCTTCACAGTCCAACTCTCACATCCATACATGACCAGTGGAAAAACCATAATCTTGACCAGACAGAGCTTTGTTGGCAAAGTAATGTCTCTGCTTTTTAACATGCTATCTAGGTTTGTCATAACTTTCCTTCCAAGGAGTAAGCATCTTTTAATTTCATGGCTGCGATTACCATCTGCAGTGATTTTGGAGCCCAGAAAAATAAAGTCTGTTACTTTTTCCACTGTTACCCATCTATTTGCCATGAAGTGATGGGACCAGATGCCATGATCTTTGTTTTCTGAATGTTGAGCTTTAAGCCAAGTCTTTCACTCTCCTCTTTCACTTTCATCAATAGGCTCTTTAGTTCCTCTTCACTTTCTTCCATAAGGGTGGTGTCATCTGCATGTCTGAGATTATTAATATTTCTCCTGGCAATCTTGATTCCAGCTTGTGCTTCCTCCAGCCCAGCATTTCTTTCTTTTTTTTTCATTTATTTTTTTTAGTTGGAGGCTAATTACTTCACAACATTTCAGTGGGTTTTGTCATACATTGACGTGAATCAGCCATGGAGTTACATGTATTCCCCATCCCGATCCCCCTTCCCACCTCCCTCCCCACCCGATTCCTCTGGGTCTTCCCAGTGCACCAGGCCTGAGCACTTGTCTCATGCATCCCACCTGGGCTGGTGATCTGTTTCACTATAGATAATATACATGCTGTTCTCTCGAAACATCCCACCCTCGCCTTCTCCCACAGAGTCCAAAAGTCTGTTCTATACATCTGTGTCTCTTTTTCTGTTTTGCATATAGGGTTATCATTACCATCTTTCTAAATTCCATATATATGTGTTAGTATGCTGTAATGTTCTTTATCTTTCTGGCTTACTTCACTCTGTATAATGGGCTCCAGTTTCATCCATCTCATTAGAACTGATTCAAATGAATTCTTTTTAATGGCTGAGTAATATTCCATGGTGTATATGTACCACAGCTTCCTCATCCATTCGTCTGCTGATGGGCATCTGGGTTGCTTCCATGTCCTGGCTATTATAAACAGTGCTGCGATGAACATTGGGGTGCATGTGTCTCTCTCAGATCTGGTTTCCTTGGTGTGTATGCCCAGAAGTGGGATTGCTGGCTCATACGGCAGTTCTATTTCCAGTATTTTAAGAAATCTCCACACTGAACTCCATAGCAGCTGTACTAGTTTGCATTCCCACCAACAGTGTAAGAGGGTTCCCTTTTCTCCACGCCCTCTCCAGCCTTTATTGCTTGTAGACTTTCGGATAGCAGCCATCCTGACTGGCGTATAATGGTACCTCATTGTGGTTTTGATTTGCATTTCTCTGGTAATGAGTGATGTTGAGCATCTTTTCATGTGTTTGTTAGCCATCTGTATGTCTTCTTTGGAGAAATGTCTGTTTAGTTCTTTGGCCCATATTTTGATTGGGTCATTTATTTTTCTGGAATTGAGCTTCAGGAGTTGCTTGTATATTTTTTAGATTAATCCTTTGTCTATTGCTTCGATTGCTATTATTTTCTCCCAATCTGAGGGCTGTCTTTTCACCTTACTTATAGTTTCCTTTGTTGTGCAAAAGCTTTTAAGTTTCATTAGGTCCCATTTGTTTATTTTTGCTTTTATTTCCAATATTCTGGGATGCGGGTCATAGAGGATCCTGCTGTGATTTATGTCGGAGAGTGTTTTGCCTATGTTCTCCTCTAGGAGTTTTATAGTTTCTGGTCTTACATTTAGATCTTTAATCCATTTTGAGTTTATTTTTGTGTATGGTGTTAGAAAGTGTTCTAGTTTCATTCTTTTACAAGTGGTTGACCAGTTTTCCCAGCACCACTTGTTAAAGAGGTTGTCTTTTTTCCATTGTATATCCTTGCCTCCTTTGTCGAAGGTAAGGTGTCCATAGGTTCGTGGATTTATCTCTGGGCTTTCTATCCTGTTCCATTGATCTATATTTCTGTCTTTGTGCCAGTACCATACTGTCTTGATGACTGTGGATTTGTAGCAGAGTCTGAAGTCAGGCAGGTTGATTCCTCCAGTTCCATTCTTCTTTCTCAAGATTGCTTTGGCTATTCGAGGTTTTTTGTATTTTCGTACAAATTGTGAAATTATTTGTTCTAGTTCTGTGAGAAATACCGTTGGTAGCTTGATAGGGATTGCATTGAATCTATAGATTGCTTTGGGTAGAATAGCCATTTTGACGATATTGATTCTTCCAATCCATGAACACGGTATGTTTCTCCATCTGTTTGTGTCCTCTTTGATTTCTTTCATCAGTGATTTATAGTTTTCTACGTATAAGTCTTTTGTTTCTTTAGGTAGATATACTCCTAAGTATTTTATTCTTTTTGTTGCAATGGTGAATGGTATTGTTTCCTTAATTTCTCTTTCTGTTTTCTCATTGTTAGTGTATAGGAATGCAAGGGATTTCTGTGTGTTAATTTTATATCCTGCAACTTTACTATATTAATTGATTAGCTCTAGTAATTTTCTGGTAGAGTCTTTAGGGTTTTCTATGTAGAGGATCATGTCATCTGCAAACAGCGAGAGTTTCACTTCTTCTTTTCCTATTTGGACGGCCCAGCATTTCTTATGATGTACTCTGCATATAAGATAAACAAACAGGGTTACGATATATAGCCTTGACATACTCCTTTTCCTATTTGGAACCAGTCTGTTGTTCCATGTCCAGTTCTAACTGTTGCTTCCTGACCTGCATGTAGGTTTCTTAAGAGGCAGGTCAGGTGGTCTGGTATTCCCATCTCTTTCAGAATTTTCCACAGTGTATTGTGACCCACACAGTCAAAGGCTTTGGCATAGTCAATAAAGCAGAAATAGATGTTTTTCTGGAACTCTCTTGCTTTTTCGATGATCCAGTGGATGTTGGCAATTTGATCTCTGGTTCCTCTGTCTTTTCTAAAATCAGCTTGAACATCGGGAATTTCATGATTCACTTTACATTAATTTGTGTTACTATTGGAAACGTAACAGAAAATGTAGAAAACCTCATTGTATAGCAGAAGAAAGTTTTAACTAAAAAAGTATGGACTATACATACAGAGATTTCAGGAAATCCTATTCATGGGTTACTCAAGGGCCATCGTATCTATGTGGAACCCTGCTGAAAACTGTCAGAGATGTACTCAGGTTGAACTAGAAAAATCAATGTCTGCCAAATGTTCCAATTCAATAGAAACAAAATAAATTAAATTTTAGGTAATTAAATTATTATTTTCATGTAATAACTTAGGTATCTAGTACCTTAAGGGTTTCCCTGTTGGCTCAGAGGTACAGCATCTGCCTGCGATGCAGGAGACCCAGGTTCGATCCCTGGGTTGGGAAGATCCCCTAAAGAAGGAAATGGCAACCTACTCCAGTATTCTTATCTGGAAAATCCCATGGACAGAGGAGCATGGTAGGCTGCAGTCCATGGGGTTGCAAAGAGTTGGACACAACTGAGTGATTTCACTTTCACTTTAACCTAGTGTTCACATGCTCAAAAATAGCTTAATTTTTTAAATGGGCAAAGGACTTGAATATGTATTTCTACAAAGGAGACGTACATATGAATAACAAGTATATGAAAAAATGTTCAACAACATTAATCATCAGGGAAATGCAAATCCAAACCACAGTGAGATATCCCCTCACTGTTAGAACATCCATTATATAAAACAAAAGGGTTGGCAAGGATATGGAGAAATGGGGTACTTTTGTTTTACTGTCAATGGGAATATAAATTGGTACAGACCCTTTGGAAAACAAGAGGGGGTTTCCTCAAAAAATCAAAGTTAGAAGTACCATATGTCCTGTAATCCCACTTCTGGGTATTTATTCAAAACAATTTAAATTAGGATCTCAAGGAAGTATTTGCACTATTAAGTTCATTTCAGCATTGTTCAATACCTGGGCTGGAAGATCCCCTGGAGAAAGGAAAGGCTGCCCACTCCAGTAATCTGGCCTGGAAAATTCAATGGACTGTATATTCCATGGGGTCACAAAGAGTTGGACACGACTGAGCAACTTTCACTTTCACTTTTGGGCTTCCCTGATAGCTCAGCTGGTAAAGAAACTGCCTGCAATGTGGGAGGCCTGGGTTCGATCCCTGGGTTGAGAAGATCCCCTGGAGAAGGGAAAGGCTGCCCACTCCAGTATTCTGACCTGGAGAATTCCATTGACTGTATAGTCCATGGGGTGGCAAAGAGTCAGACATGACTGAACAACTTTCACTTTTCACTATCAGCATTATTCACAACAGCTAGGACATGGAAACAACCCAAGTCTCCATCAATAGATGAATGGATTTTCTAATGTGGTATATACTTATGTGGAAAATTATTCAGACTTTAAAAAGAAGGAAATCCTGCCATTTGTAGCAACATGGATGAACACTCAGGTCATTATTATAAGTAAAATTAGTCAGTTATAGAAGGACAAATACTGCATAATTCAATTTATTTAATTGTATAAAATAATAAAACTCTTAGAGACAAAGAGAGCAAAATTATGGTTTCTAGGGGCTGAAAGAAGGCAGGAATGAGAAGCAATTACTTAACAGATGTGGAGTTTCAATCTGAGAAGATGAAAAACTTATGAAGATGTTTACATGACAATGTATTAGTAAATGTATTAAATGTCACTGAACTGTGCAGTTAAAATTGTAAATCTCCTGTTATATGTATTGTATGACAATAAAAGAATCAAGGGGGACGGACGGACTTTGAGTGAGGTGGGCAGCAAACAGGAGCCAAGTTGTTAACTGTTGTGGGCAGAGCTGAGTGCCTGGCTTCGTCTCTGTTCTGAACTTCAGGAATGCATTCATTTGGTTTAAAGGTAAAGGTTGATAACAAAGAAAGGCGATTCTGTGCAGGGTCCCAGCTGGCTCTTCATCACCTCAGAAGCGGAGGGTCAGACGACAGTGGTGTAGCCTCCTTTCTGTAGTGTTTCTATTTTCTGCCTCTGGACGTCTTTATTCACGAGTGACCAGCTGGGTGTGATTTTCTCAATGGCTACTCTGAGAAAGCCTAGGACTTACTGTAAGTTCCCACGATTCTCTCTCTGAATAGAGAGAATGCCACGAGAATACCACAGAAACCATGAGAATCTGTCACCTAGGTACTCATCGCAGAGGAAGTTTATATGCTTATGACTTAAATTACTCAGTGTTTGGGAACTGGGAATCCTGTCCGCTAAGTCTCCTCAGTGAGTCACTCATAAAAATGTCACAGCGTCCCAGGATAAGCTGGCACATAACCTTGAAGACTGTCATTTCCATTCTCAGAATAACCATACGCTTAAAAAATTTTTTTTAAAAATTTTTATTTATTTATTTTTTAACCATACACTTTTGAGCATTCATATTTTCAGAGAGAAATTTATTCTCTGAACTCTGGCCTATGCCTAAAATCACCCCATATATCCTCTGCCGGGGTCACCAATGCCAAAATGAGGGACAAAGCCCTGTCACCAAACTTTGCACTTACCTTACCAAGTCTCAGCCTTCACTATGGCCAGAGTCATACATTTAACTGAAGCTCAACCGCATTTCTGGCCTCCAAGTGTTGTTTCTGGGAGCCAGACAGGACGAAAGTAAAGTCCTTGGCTGACACATCAGTAAAGATTCCAATCGGGCCAATTACTAATCCTCTGAGGACTTGACAGGTCAACGCGCTACCAAACGCTGCACATTGTGAAAATCTATTTAAGCACTTCTCTAGAGTCAATGAAGAAAGAATAAGACCTTGAAATAAATAACAACCACAGAGCCGTAAATCAACAAGCTGAAAATCTGTTTGGGACTCATTGCTCCCGAGGACTCTTTGGCAGAATTGATTTGAGAAAACCATATCCAATCAAGTGGATTTGATTTCCTCATACATTCTATAATTCCATATACTAGTTTTGCCTGATTTGAAGAATTTTTCATAATCCATGTTTGAAGATGCATTTATAACCTCACAAGAAGCCAAGAAAGTGAGTTGAGTCAAAATTAAATCGTAGAGCTAGCACTTTCTTAACTAACAGTTCATTTTCTGAGTAAATCCAGAAAATGAGAGAGTTGTCTACAGACAAAGAACTCCAGTGTTCCTCTGGATAGTATACATAGTCTATTTGCAGCTGTGGGCAAATGCCTGGTGGGAAGAAAACAACGACTGTGATTAATTTAAAAACTGAGGAATCTACAGTTAACTAATCCAGGTTAGTGATAATTAATTCTTTTTCTGCAGTTTAAGAAGGTTAACTTAATTTAGCCAATTTTGTTTCACTGAGATAATTTTTGTAGTTAGATTATGTGAATTGAAGGTTAAACTTTCTAAGAATGAATTTGGATGTAATGATGAGAAAATATCAACAATAAAAACTATAATGTTCCCAAAAGCCTTCCCTGGTGCTCAGTGGTAGATGAATCTGTCTGCCAGTGCAGGAGACGTTGGCTTGATCTCAGGGTTGGAAAGATCCTTTGTAGAAGGAAATGGCAACACACTCCAGTATTCTGGCCTGGGAAATCCCATGGACAAAGGAGTCTGGAGGGCTAGAGTTAATGGGGTCACAAAACAGACGGACATGACTTAGTGACCAAACAACAACCATGTTCCCAAAAAGATGCTGTTGAAAACTACAAAAGTCACTTTACAAAACTGTGGTTAGTATTTATGTATCACCAAATAGATTGATTCTGTACATGTGAATTATTTTATATTGAATTTGAGACCATCATTCAGAAAAATTGTGATCTTTCCAGATGGACCAAGATGAATTGATGGAAAGGATGAGCAACATAACAGAATTCATCCTCCTGGGCCTGACCCAGAATCCAGGACTGCAGACACTCTTATTTGCTCTGTTTTTAATCATCTACGTGATCACACTGGCAGGTAACCTGCTCATCTCAGTCACCATCTTCACCAGCCCAGCCCTCGGTTCTCCCATGTACTATTTTCTGTCCTATTTGTCCATGATAGACGGTTTCTACTCTTCCTCCATAGCACCCAAGTTGATCTTTGACTTGGTCTCTGGGAAGAGCACCATATCCTTCAGTGGCTGCATGACTCAGGTCTTTGCTGAACACTTCTTTGCTGGAGCCGAGATGGTCTTGTTGACTGTCATGGCCTACGACTGCTATGTAGCCATCTGTAAGCCCCCACACTACATGACCGTCATGAGTCGACCTGTGTGTGCGCTCCTGGTTGGAATGGCTGGGGCTTTAGGCTTTCTCCATGGAGGGATCCAGATTTCGTTCCTGGTTCAGTTACCATTCTGTGGCCCCAATGTCATTGACCATTTCGTGTGTGATTTAGTACCTCTCCTGGAGCTAGCCTGCACGGACATGCACGCTCTGGGGCCCCTGCTTTCTGCCAACAGTGGGTCACTGTGTTTGCTGACTTGCTCAGTGCTGGTTGCTTCCTGCGCTGTCACCCTGCGCTCCCCGAGGACCCACAGCTCTGAAGGGCGTCTCGAGGCCCTGTCCACCTGTGCCTCTCATGTCACAGTTGTCATCTTATTCCTTGTTCCTTGTTCATTCCTCTGCCTCAGACCCATGACTGCCTTCCCCATTGACAAACCTGTGACTGTGTTTCGCACCATAGTAACTCCTATGCTGAACCCTTTAATCTACACCCTGAGAAATGCAGAAGTGAAAAATGTCATGAAGAAGCTCTGGGGACAAATAATGAAAACTGGTGATGAATAAGCCTGTGTGGAGTATTCAGGTTAAAAAAATATTCATGAGTGATATTTTATAGAAATTGATCTCCTGTTTTAGTCTGGATCAGTTTTTTTTCAGGGGCTCATATATTGTAAGCCAGGGTTGGTATCCATTAAGGCATAGTTGACACAGTGCCTACAGCCCACAATAGTTTTAAGAGCCCCTGAAATGTTTTAATTTTAAAGCAGCAAGAAAAAATTAATATAATTTAAATTCAACTCAGATTAGAGTCCTCTATATAACAATGCAGTCAGAAAATATGATTTTTAATATTTTTTGGAGGAAATGGTCCATGAGGATGAAAGTACCAAGGGCTCACAAAAGTTATAATGTTGCCCTGATTGTGGGTACGAAACAAATTAACAGCAATATTGTTGAATGCTCATTATACCCAGCACGACAGCTAGAGTGAAGTTTTATTTTAAAAGAGGGAAACAAACAAAAAAACAAAGACAAAAAAAAAAAAAAGAGGGAAAGCAACTACACGTGAAAAAAAAGTAGAACAGTGAAGGAAATCTTCTAAAAGTACATTTATCAAAGTATACTTTTTCTGATCACCCTAGGTTTGCGAGGTTTATAAATGTTCTCCCACTGCAGTAATTAAAAAAAAAAAACAACTTTTTACTTATCACTTTCCCAAGAAGAGAGGATTTGCACACAGAAGTAGTTTTCAAAAATTACATTTCCATCATTCCCTGCAGTATACCATAGTTCACAAAAAAAATTGGAAATAGAATATTGGCGAGCATAAAAGAAACATCATTTATAAAGTCTGTACAGTTAAGGCAGAAAATACCTGTACATTAAAGTAGTTTTAGACTCCAACAAAAGAAAAGAAGACTCTGAAAATGAAGCAGCTCTTTTGGGAAATTACCAGTGATTTAAGAACAAGTGTGTGTCATAGAGGGTTTTGCTGGTGGCGGAGTGGTAGAGAATCCATCTACCAAGCTGGGAATGTGGATTCAGTTCTTGGTTTAGAAAGATCCCTTGGAGAAGGAAAGGCAACCCACTGCCATACTCCTGCCTGGGAAATCCTATGGACACAGGAGCCTGGCGGGCTACGGTCCATGGTGTCACAAAGAGTGGGACATGACTAAGTGACCAAGAGCAAGAATGTGTGCCCCAGAACTTGGCAGCAATCACAAATCTGTGTTCCAGAAAAGAGTCCGTACCATAAATGTAATGGAATTCCAAGATATTTAGAAACAGTCGGTTGTTTTGAAATCAGAGATTAAGAGTTTTGGCCTAAAAAGTCTTGATTTCTCATCTTGTCTACAGCGTGAATGAGCTTGGTCAGTGTTAGCAAGTTGCTTCTCCTCTCTGCTTTTTTGTTGGTGGTGGTGTTTTTTCATCTGTAAAAGGGAACTAACATTATGCACTTGCTTAAGTTGTGAGGATTAAATGGCTGAATTGGGAAAATGAGTCTGCTGAAAATCAAAAATAACTCAGACGTTGTAGCCTTCAGTGATGCCACCACAGCACAAGGGATGCTGGGAGCAGTGGTTCCTGACGGAGGAGCCCAGAAACCACCACTGTTACTCACTCACCACAACCGCAGGGAGGCCACACGTCCATCCCAGCCTCACTTCACTGCAAAATGTGGCATGTCCGCCCGTGAGCAGGTCTCTGAATATGAGAGCTAGTCCCTCACTGACTCCCTATTCTGTGATTAAAATGTCCTGACACATCTGCTTGTTCATTTACTCCCACTTCTGCCTCTGCTGTGGGCAGTATCATGTATAAGTTAAGTTACTCTTCCCCCTTGCTTCACACATTATTTGTATGTCTGGGCTTTACTTTCTCTGGACCTGGTGAAATCCTTCTAGTTAAAGGCTTCCGGTCCTTCTACAGTCTACAGGAATGAGTCAAAGTTGAAAAAAAAAAAGTGACCAGCAGTGAAAGATTCTATGATTATCCACCTATTCACTACATAAAGGAAGCTACAGGAGGAGGAAGAAGAGATACTCTGTCTTAACCAGTGTCCTTGTAAATCAGAATCTCATCTGACAAAATATGCCTACTCCTGCTTTATTCTCCTAATTAGATTAAAGAAATGTCTGTGCTAGTCTAAGTTTTGACTAAAAAACTGTCACTCATCCCACCCACCAACCATCTATTATTTTCCTGGAAACATAAATCTTCTTAAAGTAACTAAATCTCCCAACTTGCTGAGGATTTGATGCTCAGTATGATATGAATGAAAGGAGAATCATTGAGTGTCAGAGGAAGAGACGCGCAAATATAAGAAATGCTGGAGAGAAGATTCTTGTATTGATCAGGAAGCTGCACACTTTCTTTCTAAGCTTGGTTACAAAGGCAAATACAGTTTCTGCAGGAAACACATATGACTGCGACCTTTTCAGAGGAGGACATTATGGCCAAGAGTATATGGCCACCTGTGTAACAGTCTTTGCAAGCACTGTCCTAAGTGCTTTAAACATATAAGCTCATTTAATCCTCATAACATCCCCATAAGATAGATTATTCTTTTTCTCCTCATTTCTTCAGAGGAAGAAAGTGAGAGGCACATTTAGAAACTTACAGAAGCATACTCAGCTAATAAGTTGCAGAGTTAAGACTTGCACCCAGGCAGTTCTGCTATAGAACTGTGGGCTTCACCATAGGATCCTGACACATAAACTCACTTAAGTTTGAATATTTCCAGTACCATTTATTTTCTGTGTAATCATGGGCAGTTTCTCAAAGCCTCAATGTTCTTATTTATAAAATGAAAATAAGAGTACTGCTACACCCTGAGTCTGCAAAGAGCAGTCAATGAAAACAGTGCATGTAAGTGTTTGTACAGAGCCTGGATATGGTAACCACTCCAGCAATGGTATCATTGAAGTCACCGTCATCAATGCCATGGACAACAACTTACATTTACTGGATCTGAGGACACAAGTATGTCATCAGGTGTTTTGTCTTCGTTTTTGTTCTTTTACATCCTAACATCGTGAAATGGTGGACCTGGGCGAGTTATTAAAGGGTCACCTAGACCAGTTACAAGCATATCAACGCAAATATCACTGTTTCATGTGCTTAAACTCCTGCATGAGATTAAAATTGCTTTTCTCATTTAGGCAGATCTCAGACGGGGGAAGTGCTGTTGATTGCAGGAATGCATCTGAGCTGAAAGTTTCTTAGACTAGTATTAGGAGAAAACCGCAAAGGGCATCATTCATTCATAAGCAGCTGAGAATTTGTTCCATTGTCCATTTCCCTCTTATTTCCTGAAAAACCCTATGGCATTTAAAACCATCCTTTCCAGTTGGCTCTGGTTTAAAGGTAGTGGATTTAAGACTCAGAAAGATGCGGTGCAGACTGTCCAAAGTTGAACTGATGGTTCATGGTGGCTCTGTGCTTTCCAACATCACCGCCCGCTTCCAATATCTACTTTCTCTATCACTGACAAGCCATGCTGTGGCTCACATTAGGGAGAAAAGCCTCGAAACGAAATAGCTGGCTTGTAGTCTCTGCTTTCTACTAACAATGCTCGTCAACATGGTCTCGGAAACTCTTTCTCTTGCCACTGAAAAGGGTGACTTATAAGGTGGGTGTGATAACACGGTGATTATTACTGCTAGGTTTCTCTGAAGACTAATGCTCTCCCCACAGCATCACTTGCTGAAACAGTTCTGGGGCTTGGTTTTGCCTCATTCACAGGTTAGAATGCAATGTGGTGCCATCGTTGATTAGTCTCATTGAGTGCAGTTCTGGTCTTGCAAGGAAGAGACTTTCACCTTACTTCCTAAAAGTGCCCAGTGTCCTTCTAGTGTCTAGAGAGAGTCCACAAGTTGTCAGGAGGAAAAGGGAGTTAGGATATTTCAGGAACAGATATTGGAGGGTTAGTGTCTTTAGGAAAATTGCCGACTGGACAGCAAGGACAAATATTAATAGCATTTACTGATCATCTTCGTGTTCTAAGTGCAACTCCTAGGCTTTCACATATAGTATCCTTTGTCGTTTACTCCCTAAGTTGTCTCTGACTCTTTGCGACCCCATGGGCTGTAATCCACAGGCTCCTCTGTCCATGGAATTCTCCAGGCAGGAATACTGGGGTGGTTTGCCATTTCCTTCTCCAGGGGATTTTCTCAACCCAGGGATCGAACCCAGGTCTCCTGCACTGCGTGTGACTCCTTCCCGCTGAGCCACCGTGGAGGCCATATATTACACACAGCAATGTTAAGTATAATATTGATATTTATCAATATTACTGTGCTTTCTGGGCTTTAATAAGAATTAAATAGCAAAAGAAAAGCTCTTTTCACAGAGTAAACACACAAATAAGAAAAACTGTGATAATTTTTTTTTTTACACTAGCTTTATGATTTTTTGATGTTTACCCCATCCTAAGGGTAGGTTCACCATTATGTTCAAATAAAGAAATATTTTAGACAGAGGTTTTCTCAGCTTGAGGCTTAAAGAAAGTCATAAATTAAGGTCAGAAATCTGTTGCCTCCCAAACACATAGAACGAGTGCTCAGGTCAAGAGTTTATTCACAGAAAGGGCTTAGTAAATAGCTATTGTCATCAGCGTTACCAGTATCATCGTCACCCTCATCACCTTTTTTTCTACATTATCCTGTGACATTCCATGTCTCTTGGGAACTACAACTAGATGTTTAAAAGATAATTTTGAGTTTTTAAATACACAGTTGCTTATATATATATATATTTTTTCAAAATAATCAATCATTATGGCAAAATATCTATTGTTTAAAGCCTTTATAAATACAGTGAGAGCTAACCTGATAATAAAATCTTAAGAACATTAGAAATGCAATGCTGGCATCACCTTAGGTTCAAATTCCTGGTTGAGAACTCTCCTGAAAACAAGTTTCTGAAGTCTTCCCCAGAAATCACAAATTCTATATAGAGATTGGCCTCTTGGTCTCTCCAACTGAGCTCTCCCTTTTTCTCTTTCTTCCAGAGGATGGAAACAGGATAAAAGGATTCATTATCAGTGAGAGCTTCTGAAATAAGTGCTGCTCAAGCTTCCCTGGTAGCTCAGCTGGTAAAGAATCCTCCTGCAATGCAGGAGACCCTGGTTTGATTCCTGGGTTGGAAAGACCCACTGGAGAAGGGACAGGCTCCCCACTCCAGTATTCTTGGGCTTCCCTGGTGGTTCAGCTGATAAAGAAGCCACCTGAAATGTGGGACACATGAGTTTGATCGCTGGGTTGGGAAGATCCCCTGGAGGAGGGCACTGGCTACCCATTCCAGTATTCTGGCCTGGAGAAATCCATGAACTGTATAGTCCACGGGGTTGCAAAGAGTCAGACATGACTGAGTGACTTTCACTTTCAAACCTCTCATAGCTGATCCCACCGGCTCTCCCATTTGTCACTACAGAGATATTTAAGTGCAGTTTAATCCAGAATAGGGAGTTGGTGAGGCACTCGCTCTCAACATTCAGAGAACTTTTTATTGGCTGAGATGACACATTTTGGAGTGAAGTGAGGCTGGGATGGACGTTTGGTCTCCCTGACATCTGGTTAGTGAATAACAGTAGCAGTGCTCTTGAGCTCCTCTGTTAGGAACCACTGTTCCCAGAATAGTTTATGCTCTTGTGGAATCTCTGAAAGTTGAAACGAAGTCTGAGCAATTTTTTTCTCATTTATTTATATTAGTTGGAGGCTAGTTACTTTACAATATTGTAGTGGTTTTTGCCATACATTGACATGAATCAGCCATTGATTTACATGCATTCCCCATCCTGAACCCCCCTCCCACCTGCCTCCCCATCATCCCTCTGGGTCATCCCAGTGCACCAGCCCCGAGCATCCTGTATCATGCATCCAACCTGGGCTGGTGAGCTGAGCAATTTCTGTTAATTTTTAGCTGACTCTGTTTTCCACTTGAAGTCATTTGATCTGCACAATCTAAGGAAGCATGTAATGTTATTTTCCTATTTGTTGTTGTTGCTTAGCTGAGATGTTGTGCTTGACTCTTTGCAGCCCCACGGACTGTAGCCCACCAGCTGTCCATGGGATTTCTCAGGCAAGAACACAGGAGTGAGTCGCCAAATCCTCCTTCTCCAGGGGATCTTCCCAACCCAGGGATCGAACCTGTGTCTCCTGCTTGGCAGGCAGATTCTTTACTACTGAGCCACCTGGGAAATTCTATTTTCTTCTTATTAAAGATGAAAAAAATAGAGAGGTGAAACAATTTGCTAACATTTACTGGAATAATTAATGCTGGAGACAATAAGAGAAATTAAGCCTATTTGGTCCAAAGCACTTAATCTCTGACTATTTTAGAATCTCTTAGAATTTAATTATGTACATTGTATGGATTCTTTACTCTAGCTCAGATTTATGATTTTGTGCTGTTCCATGACAGCTCCATGACTTGTTCTTAAATCACTGGAAATTTCCTATAACCACTATTTTGTCTTCAGAATCTTCTTTTCCTTTGTCTGTGTCTAAAACCAGACTTTAATGTATAGATATTTTCTTCCTTAGCTCTATGGACTTTATCAATTATGTTTATTTTATGCCATCCAATTCTAATTCTTTTTGTAAACTTTGTATACTACAGGGAATGATGAAATGTAATTTTCAAAAAGTACTTTTGTGCACAAATGTTATCTTTTTGGGATTGTGATAAGTAAAAATTTCTTTTTATTTCTGTGTTTATTTTATTGATAAACCTCTCAAACCTAGAAAGATCAGAAAAAGTGTATAAACGTACTTTTTGAAAATTTATTTCCTACTATTCTGTCCTTTTTTCATGTGTAGTTGTTTTCCTCTTTTAAAATAAAACTTCACTCTAGCTATGGTGCTGGGTATAACGAGTGTTCAAGAATATTGCTGTTGATCTGTTTCATACCCACAGTCAGGGCAACATTATGACTTTTGTGGACCCATGGTACTTTCATCCTCTTGGGCCCTCTCCTCCATCAAAATGTTAAAAATTATCTTTTCTGACTGCATTGCTGTATAGATGACTATAATCTAAGCTGCATTTGGATTATATTAATTTCTTTCTTTCTGTTGTAAAAGAAATGAAAACACTTCATGGCCTCCTAAGACTATCGTGGGCTCTTGGCACTGTCTCTGCTATGGCTTCTGAATATCAACCCTGACTTATAACGTATGAGCCCCTAAAGAAAATTGATCCAGACAGGAGAATCTTCCCAGTTCAATCAATTAAGAAGGGGAGAAAATTTCTGTAAAATATCACTAGATTTTTCTTTTTTTGCCTGAATACTCCACACAAGGTTTATTCATCACCAGTTTTCATTATTTGTCCCCAGAGCTTCTTCATGATATTTTTCACTTCTGCATTTCTCAGGGTGTAGATTAAAGGGTTCAACATAGGAGTTACTATGGTGCAAAACACAGTCACAGCTTTGTCAATGGGGAAGGAGGTCGTGGGTCTTAGGCAGAGGAACGAACAAGGTACAAAGAATGAGATGACAACTGTGACATGAGAGGCACAGGTGGACAGGGCTTTGCGATGCCCTTCAGAGCTGTGGGTCCTCAGGGAGCACAGGATGACAGCGCAGGAAGCAACCAGCACTGAGCAAGTCAGCAAACACAGTGACCCACTGTTGGCAGAAATCAGGGGCCCCAGAGTGTGCGTGTCTGTGCAGGCTAGCTCCAGGAGAGGTACTAAATCACACACGAAATGGTCAGTGACACTGGGGCCACAGAATGGTAACTGAACCATGAACAAAATCTGGATCCCTCCATGGAGAAAGCCTAAAGCCCCAGCCATTCCAACCAGGAGCGCACACACAGGTCGACTCATGACGGTCATGTAGTGCGGGGGCTTATAGATGGCTACATAGCGGTCGTAGGCCATGACAGTCAACAAGACCATCTCGGCTCCAGCAAAGAAGTGTTCAGCAAAGACCTGAGTCATGCAGCCACTGAAGGATATGGTGTTCTTTCCAGAGACCAAGTCAAAGATCAACTTGGGTGCTATGGAGGAAGAGTAGAAGCCGTCTATCATGGACAAATAGGACAGAAAATAGTACATGGGAGAACCGAGGGCTGGGCTGGTGAAGATGGTGACTGAGATGAGCAGGTTACCTGCCAGTGTGATCACGTAGATGATTAAAAACACAGCAAATAAGAGTGTCTGCAGTCCTGGATTCTGGGTTAGGCCCAGGAGGATGAATTCTGTTACATTGCTCATCCTCTCCATCAATTCATCTTGAGTTGTTATTAGCACATGGTTGATCTGGAAAGATCACAATATTTCTGAGTGATGACATTTTAAATTTGATAGAAAATATTTCATCATCTCTGTAGCCCAGGTCCCTGGGACTGGTGGAGCTACTCCTTTCACTTACCTCTGATATTTTACAGCTAGCTGGAAAGAAGAATGGAAGGAGTTTGAATCTCTCCTGATTCATATAATTTAAATATATTGTGACAATACCTTACAAATGCCACAATAAAAGCAAATTTTTTTTAATGAATATTGACATGCAGTTAACTTCTAAATTTTGTTTTTAGCTCTGAATGTCTCACAGATAGCTTTCTTTTACTCTGGGGGACAAATTTCATTGACAATTTTTGTAAAGTTATATTAGTGCTTGTCTATTAGAACAAATATTCATAGGTATATGAATATAATGTTTTAAAAATTAACTTTGTATCAGACATGAAAAGTACCAATCAAACCTTACTCATATCAGCTGTGTTCTGTGACCCGTTATTCCTTATTTTCAAAGTAATGCACATGCACACACCGAGGCAGAGCTGCAGATGGAGTTTTTGTCCCTCAAAATGCAAATTCACTCAACAGCTCCAGATATTGTGTCTGGCTCCATAAGATAGTTACGCTCACTCCTTCCACATCTTTGAATGTGAACATGTAAGTGGTGCAAAGTTCCCTGAAAAGTTCTCAATATTTCTGAAATGAACTTTCTGGGCAATTGTTCTTTCATCGCATATAGAATAATGCTCTGGGTTAGCTATATTACCCTACTCACATTTTGCTATGAAATGATATAAGTCAAGAAGTTTTCTTGAGTTTCCTATTGACCAGACAAAAATGTTAGGACCACCTTAAGTAATACGATTTCCCCTTTTGGAATAAGTTTTATCAATTAAGATAACTTGAAATTTTCATTACTAACTGTAAAAATATTGAATATATATAAGAATACATTCTTTTCTTGGGGAGTGAGCCTGTATATAGGTTTTCAAGATTTATTACATGTTGTTGTAACCAAGATCATTAGCTATTTTATTCATTATCTTTCTTTTTCTCTTCTTTCCCTAATCCTTGCCAAAAACATAATCACATTTTTTTTCCACAAAAATTTCTGGGCACAGAAGTCAGCATCATGATCTCTCAGGTTTCAATAAAGATGAGGTAAGATAGTTTAGAGTTTTCAGGAAAGTTTATGCCTGAGCTGTTTTTCTCTCTCCATGACTCCAATGATGGTGACTAATAACAATCATTCTTCAAAGATTTAACTCACAAATCCTGACTTCAGTGTGGTGGCATGGAAGTCATGAAAAGAGGAAAGAATTTTTAATAATTACAGAGATCTTCAGGATCAATCTACTTAATGAGACTTAAATGTTAATCCCAATCTTGTAAAAGTGGCTTTAGTGGTTCTCAGCATCATCTTGCCTGGGAATATTTCAGACAGTATTTTCTATTGACATTTTCACATCATTGTGTCCCAATTCATTTTTAGAGAGAAAGATTAAGTTTCAATTTACAGAATCTAACTACAAATATTATTTCAGTGAAATGAAATTGGCTAAGTTAACCTTCTTAAATTTTGGGGAAAAGAATTAGCTATCACTAACTTGGATCAGTTGGTTGTGGATTCTTCAGTTTCTAGATTAAACCCAGATATTGCTTTCTTCCCACCAGGCATTTGCCCCACAGCTGCAGATAGACTGTAAACTAAGGAGGAGGACAGTAGAATTCTTCTGTCTCTAGACAACTCTCCTGTTTTCTGGATTTACTCAGAAAACAAGCTGTTTAGTTAGGAAACTTTGATAGCTTTCAGATTTAATTTTAACTCACTTTCTGGGCTTATTATGAGATAAATGCATGCTCAAAACATATAGTATTCAAATGTATACATTAAATTATTCAAATTTGATTTTTCAAAGTATGAAAAAACTTGTATATGAAATTGTAGAATGTATGTGAAAGTGAAAGTATTAGTTGCTTAGTTGTGTCCAACTCTTTGCGACCCCATGGATTGTAGCCCACCAGGCTCCTCTATCCGTGGAATTCTCCAGATGAGAATACTGGAGTGGGTTGCCATTTCCTCCTCCAGGGGGTCTTCCTGACCCAGGGATCGAGCTCCTTTGATTCCTGATTTAAGCCCTTCTTCTAACTCATACTGACCTTGGGAGCAGGGTCTCCCAAACAGACCTTCACCTTGATGCATGGCTCTGTGGCTGTTATTTACTTCAAGGTCCTGGTTTGTAATTCTTTCTTCACTGACTCTAGAGAAATGTTTAAAAAGACTTTCAAAACAGCTCAGGGTTTGGTAATACATTGACCTCCCAAGTCCTCAGAGGATTAGTAATTGGCTCTGTTGGAATCTTTGCTAAAGCATCAGCCAAGGACCTTTTTTTTTTTTTTTGCTCCTGTTTGCCTCCCACAAACAACATTAGAGACCAGCTTTAGAAATGCTGGTGAGCTTTGGTTAAAAATATACTTCTGGCTATGGGCTTCCCTGGTGGCTCAGGTGGTGAAGAATCTGCCTGCAATGCAGGAGACGTTGTTGATCCCTGGGTAGGGAAGGTCCCCGGGAGAAGGGAATGGCTATCCACTCCAGTGTTCTTGCCTGGAGAATCCCATGGACAGAGGAGACGTGTGGGTGACAGTCTATGAGATTACAGAGTCAGACATGACTGACTCACACACACTTCTGGCTATAGTTTAGGATGAAACTTAGGTAAGGTAAGTGAAAATCTTGATATTAGGATTTTGTTGCTCATTTTGATGTTGGTGACCTTGCCAAAGGATATATGGGGTGGTTTTAGACATAGGGCAGAGTTCAGAGAATGGATTTCTCTCTGAAAACATGAGTGTTTGGTACAATATGGTTAACCTCAGAGTAGAAATGCCAGCCTGGGCCAGATTACCCTCGGACATTGTGACATGTTTATTAGTGACTGACCAAGGAGACTTAAATAGCAGGTTCCCAGCTCCCAATTAAAAAAAAAAAAAATCAGGGCAGTGGGACAGACAGAGTGAGGGTGGCCGCTAACAGAAGCAGCATCGTTAACTGTTGAGAACAGAACTGAAAGCATTGCTTCTCTCTCTGTTCTGAACTCCAGGAATGCATCAGTTTGGTTTAAAGTTAAAGGCAGGTGAGAAAGAAAGATGTTTCTGTGCAGAGTTCCAGCCAGCTCTCCATCACCTCAAAGCTGAGGGAGAGAAGACTATAATGGAGCATCCTTTCGAGTGATTTAAAAGTCATGAACATTTAAACGATCTCTGGGATGAGTACCTAGGTGACAGAGTCTCATGGTGTGTTATAGAGCTTGTAGCTCTGCCACCCACAGAGAGAACCACGGGAATGTATAGTGATTTTACTGCACTCTATGCTTTCTTGGAGTAGCCTTTGAGAAAAGTCACGCTCAGCCAAGCACGTGTGTATAAAGACATCCAGAGGGAAAGAATACAAACACTACAGAAAGGACGCTGTTTTATTTTTAATTTTTTTAATTTTTATTTTTTTCCCCATTTATTTTTTTTAGTTGGAGGCTAATTACTTTACAATAATGTAGTGGTTTTTGCCATACATTGACATGAATCAGCCATGGATTTACATGTCTCACCTACCTTTAACTTTAAACCAAACTGATGCATTCCTGGAGTTCAGAACAGAGAGAGAAGCAATGCTTTCAGTTCTGTTCTCAACAGTTAACGATGCTGCTTCTGTTAGCGGCCACCCTCACTCAGTCTGTCCCACTCCCCTGATTTTTTTTAATTGTCATAAAATACATATAAAATGAAGTTTACCATTTTAAGTACACACTTGAGTGGCATTAAATACATTCACATTGTTGTGCAAACACCTCACCAACCATCTTCATAATTTTTCACCTTCTCAGACTGAAACTCCATATTCATTAAATAATTATTTATCATTCCTCCCTCCCCCCAGGTACTAGCCATCATTATATAACTTTTTTTTTCATGAGGGTCTGCTACTGCTGCTCAGTCACTTCTGGTGTGTCCGACTCTGTGGGAGCCCATAGACGGCAGCCCATCAGGTTCCCCCATTCCTGGGATTCTCCAGGCAAGAACACTGGAGTGGGTTGCCATTTCCTTCTTCAATACATGAAAGTGAAAAGTGAAAGTGAAGTCGCTCAGTCGCGAACGACTCTTAGCAACCCCATGGACTGCAGCCTACCAGGCTCCTCCATCCATGGGATTTTCCAGGCAAGAGTACTGGAGTGGGATGCCATTGCCTTCTCCCATGAGGGTCTAGGTGTCAATATATCATAATCTGTTTGGGAGAATAAAGGTTTGCTTCTACTCTATGATGGGGAATCTTGAGGACATAGAGTAGATGATTATGCTTATGTACAGAAGTGACTGAGAAAATCACACTCAGCCAAACTACTTTGTAGAATACACCTGTACAAAAATGAAGAAAAACACTGTAAGTAGGAAAGCTTTGCTTCTGCTTTCCTCTTTTTCAGACTCTGATGTGGAGTTGATTGCAACCTTGCCAGGAATCATCTCGAGTGATGTAATTCACTGGGCATTTTGAGTTCAGGATGTTTCTCTACCTAAGGAATTGATCAGGAGTAGGAATGGTTATGCTCCCTACCCACAGAACAATGCCCTATTGAGAGACTGTCTTTGAGGAAAATGTCAGAGTCCTTGGGAATTTAGAGAAACACTTATTCACATAAGTAGAACATGGATTCCATCAGCTTGACTGGTTGGTTGGGGTTTTGTCCTGGGAGGAGGATGCCAGCAGACACAGGATGACTGACCCATAGTGGGACCTTCCTAGCAATGACCCAGAATAATTACAATTCTGATTGATCATTGATTTCGAGAAGACAAGAAGGAAACTGCTTTTGTAATCATCCCTATTTTTTTTTCTTCTGGAACACAATCCCTTAGATTTATCAAGACCCAGAGACACTCTGAGAGATAGTGAGGGACAGGGAGGCCAGGCATACTTCAAGTCAGTCCATGGGGTCTCAAAGAGGGGGGCATGACTTCGTGACTGAACAACAAGGACACTTTGAGTGTGATCTGATAGTTGATAGAATGGTGAAATCATGCAAAGAGATGGTGCGAATTCAATAGGAAGAGCTGGTCTCCTAATTTATAGAAGGAAGGATGTATTGGAAAGGGAAATAAGCTAATAATGAGAATTTGGTGGGAGAGGGAAGAGTAGGGATGAGGTTAGGAATAACTGAGGAGGGATTTAAGTGATCGCATAGATTGGAGCCAAAGGTACTGTTTCCTTGTTTTGACCCCAGATTGCGTGTGAATGGGGGTTCAGTTAGAGCATAAAGATTAATGACCAAAGGTTAAAATTTTGATAGCAAACTAAGATTTCTAAGAGGAGAGAAGGCAGTTGCATGCAGAACACACATAGCTACATTAAAAATAAATAGGAACCCTTGCATATCTATTAATAGCTTGCAATAGAGGGCAAAAGGTGATATGGATACAATTATTGATGAGGAGGCTTGAGATTGAGAGAAAGATTCTGTTTTGGTCCTGGTTTTTCCTGAGAAGTAGGGAGCATAGCATCCTCCTGAGATACATGGAAATTTTGTGGGGATAAAGTTTATAGGAAATCAGTGAAAATTTAGAACATATACTAAAAAGAATATGTAGGAAGAAGGAACTGTTTGGAACAGCCAGAACATTTGCTCAAGAAGTTTTGAAGATGTAATTTCAAGAAGTTGAAATTTTTGTTGTCACTCCTAGTTAATAATGGGCTCCCCAGGTGGCTCAGTGGTAAAGAATCTGCCTGCCAATGCAGGAGCTGCAGGAGACTCAGGTTAGATGTCTGGGTTGGGAAGATCCCTTGGAGGAAGAAATGGCCATCCACTTAAGTATTTTTGCCTGGAAAATCCCACTGACAGAGGAGCCTGGAGGGCTACAGTCAGCCCATGGGGTCACAAATAGTCAGACATGACTGACCGACTGAGCAGCAATAGCTAGTTAGTAATTTTCTTCAAGATTGCCTTATATCTCAGGTGGAGGGAAAGACATGATTGTGTATGAACTTGTGGTTTAGATACTTCAGTTACTGTAGTGCATTTAGTTTAGTTCAGTTCAGTCACTCAGTCATGTCCGACTCTTTGCGACCCCATGAACCACAGCACGCCAGGCCTCCCTGTCCATCATCAGCTCCCAGAGTCCAACCAAACTCATGTCCATTGAGTCGGTGATGCCATCCAACCATCTCATCCTCTGTCGGTTGTCCCCTTCTTCTCCTGCCCTCAATCTTTCCCAGCATCAGGGTCTTTTCAAATGAGTCAGCTCTTCGCATGAGGTGGCCAAAATATTGGAGTTTCAGCTTCAACATCAGTCCTTCCAAAGAACACCCAGGACTGATCTCCTTTAGGATGGACTGGTTGGATCTCCTTGCAGTCCAAGGGACTGTCAAGAATCTTCTCCGACACCACAGTTCAAAAGCATCAATTCTTCGGCACTCATCTTTTTTTTGTAGTCCAACTGTCACATCCATACATGACCACTGAAGCAAAAATGCTCTATTTGGACTTGTTTTTGTAGATTGCCATTTATTCATTCTGTGTTTTGAGAACGAAGATAACTGCAAAAGTGATGGGAACCTTTTCTCTCCTTGATATTTATGTCTTTTAAAAGATGAAATGAGTCAAGGTAACTAGTCAGGATAGGATCATTTTGCTGTAGCAACAAATGAATCCTGAATTCTCAGTGGCTTAACACTTCAACTTTCATGTCCTGTTCAGGCCTAATTCACTGAGAGATAGTTGCTCCTCTAGGACAGCCCTCTTCCAGATAGCTACTGGTTGACACAGCTTGCTTCACTGTGTGGCCCTGCCATCTCAGTGTGTGTCTTCCAGGTTTTGCTGCAGCAGGAAAAAAGAAACTGAAATAGTCCTGGCGAGGAACATACAGACTTCTCAATGTTTCAGCCTAACTGTGACACACATCACTTCCTGTTTAAAAACAAAGGGGCTGGAAAATATGGTAGTAACATATGGATTCTTAGTGATCAGCAAATGGATTGGTAACATTTGAAAAAAAAAAATCTCCCATTTCAGGGGTTTCCCAGGTGGTGCCGTGGTAAAGAGTCCACCTGCCAATACAGGAGACGTAAGAGACGTGGGTTCAATCACTGGGTCAGGAATATCCCCTGGGGAAGGGAATGGCAACCCACTCCAGTATTCTAGACTGGAAAATCCCATGGACAGAGGAGTCTGGCGGACTGCAGTCCACGGGGCCACAGAGTCAGACATGACTGAGTGTCTCCCATTTAGAATAAACTACTTACTAAACCATTGAAGATTAATGTATATGCAATGAGCACGTTAGGTATGCCTGTGGAGTCATTTGGGTTAATTCATGTCCTTCTGAAGGGAGACATAACTTTGATGGATTTGCAAAACTTGAGTCCTGGCCCCAATTTGGATCCCTTTCTTTTACTGGGGTTATTTCCTTTAAACTTGCACTGTGTCTATATCTCAAATTATTTTCCATCTCATTGGTTTACAATTGGTCTAAAATTTTCCATTCAAATTTGAATGTGCACGCTTTCTGACTTGATTACTTACCTATCATCAACTTAATTTTTGTTTGTACTGGATACTTTTCTATCCATTAGCTAAAGCACAAATCAGTCCCCCCAAAACTATTTGGGTATCTTTTACAAAAACAGTGCTCCACAAAACTCTGCCTGGGAAATTGTGTGCAAGATAGCTCTACAGTTGTGCCTGGAAGAATTTTATATCCCTTCTTGGCTTTAGACATAAAAATAATTCATTTTGATAACAGCCCAGATTACACTGTAAAGGGTGCCACTGGAATTGTGCAGCACTTGGTACTAATTTTGGAATGAGTCCTGCCTTTATGTCACTCTCATTTCTCAAAACTCATTCATTTCTCATTGGTCATTATCTCTCACAATAATAACTCTACCTTGCCTACAGTACTAAAACTATTCATTTAAAAAAAATATGTGGTTGTTAGGACTTATTGTTTATTTAAATATTGTGGTTGTTAGAACTTATTTTAATTATTTGGCCTATTGGTTATATACTCTATATCTGAAGCTTTACAGAGAATCGTTCTACTGAAAACAGTAACTCAAAGTTTTTCCAGCCTCTGTGATTCTTTAAGTTGATTAACAATGCCCCTTTGAGGGTGGTCCAGTGGTTAAGAATCCACCTGCCATTGCAGCGGATATGGTTCAGTCTCTGATCCTGGAAGATCCCACATGCTGAGAAGCAACTGAACCTGTGAGCCACAACTGCAGAAGCCCACGCACCACGACTGCTGAAGCCCTGACACCTAGAGCCCGTGCTCTGAAATTAGAGGAGCAGCTGTGATGAGAAGCCCGAGCACCTCAACTAGAGAGATGCCCTCGCTCACTGCTACCAGAGAAAGCACGCGTGCTACAACGAAGACTCAGTGTAGCCAAAAACAAACAAACAAACAAACAAACAAAAAAAAAACAAAGACCCTGAAAAAATAAATTTAAAAAGTAATTCTTTTAAAAACAACATCCCTTGATTAGTAGTGATTGATAGAAGCAAAGAAGTTTCTATTTGAAGAGCTTTAGTCATCATTTAATCAAATCTTGATATTTTATGAAAGATGAACCATTAAAGATTCCAGAAAGCAAGGGGGTGAATAATATACTTAAAGTCACATATTTTAACTTCAAAATCATTATCCTTTCTATTAGTCCTTAAGATATGAACAGATTTTGTTTTATCTTCTCTGCTCACAAAAATTATTACCCAAGGTTACTCTTTGGCTCCAGAGCGTTCTTCATGGCATTTTTCACCTCTGAGTTTCTGAGGGTGTAGATTAAAGGGTTTAACATGGGTGTTACCATGGTATAAAACACAGCCACTGCTTTATCAATAGGGAAGGTGATCATGGGCCGAAGGTACACAAACATACAGGCTACAAAGAACAGGACCCCTACAGCAACATGGGAAGCGCAAGTGGGGAGAGCTTTCTGCTGTTCTGCAGTGCTGTGTGTTCTGAGAGAGCAAAGGATGAGAACATAGGAGGTGATAAGAATAGAAAAGATGAGCATACACATCAGCCCACTGTTGGCAGCAACAAAAAGACCAAAGATGTGAGTGTCAGTGCAGGAGAGTTTCAGCAGAGGGAAAAGGTCACAGATGAAATGGTCAATGACACTGGGGCCACAGGACAACCAGACTCTAAAATTAATTTGAAACAGAGCATGAAGGAATCCTCCGGCCCAGACCATGGCCGCCGGGAGGCCACACACTTGCCTGTTCACTGTGATGGTGTATTGCAGGGGCTTACAGATGACCATGTAGCGGTCATAGGCCCTCACCACCAAGAGGATCTCAACTCCTCCAAAGAAATGCTCTGCAAAGAGCTGAGTCATACACCCACTGAAGGAGATGGCTTTCTTTTGAGCAAGTAAGTCAAATATCATTTTGGGGGCCATGGTAGAAGAGCAGCAGCAGTCTATGAAGGACAAGAAAGACAGGAAAAAATACATGGGGGAACCTAAGGCTCTGCTAGTGGCGACTGTCACAGTGATGAGCAGGTTGCCTGCCACAGTGGGAAAGTAGAGGAGGGTAAAGAGAGTGAACAGGAGCTTCCGTACCTCTGGGCTCTGCATCAGGCCAAGCAGGAGGAATTCCGTCACACTGTTCATTTGCTCCCGGAGTCCAGTCTGGCGTTCAGATAACTGATTTCCCTGAGAATAGCACAGGGATCACAATCGTGAGGATCAATTTAGACCAATCGCACTAAGTTTTCTCAGAATTATTTTTTGTAAGAAAAACATCAAGTAGATAAACCCAAGACTTAAAGTTGGGCCATATTATTATTATTAGCCACAAAATGAACGCATAACTATCTTCTCTCTCTCACACACACCCCCACTCACCCACACACGCACATACACAGTCATGTACACAAATGCAGTTTTATCACTGTTGACATTCCAGTCATCTTCCTACAAGTGTACATTGATGGGTATTCCCCTCAAAATGCTCATGCATTTTCTCCTGTAGGAAAAGAGGAATAAAAAGAGGACCCATACGAAGGAGCAGAGGCTTGAGTTCATGAGAATTTACTCCCTGTGTCCCTTCTCTAGTCACTTGGGCTGATGAGGTGCTGCAGAATTTATTATTCTTACTTTTAACTTGTTTCAGGGTGAATATAAAATGTCAGGTAAACTCAACACAAAATTAGGGATAATTTAATTACACCTCAGAAAAAACTGGACTGAATGAATGCTTAAGGCTCCAGTAAGGTATAACTTCTTTACTTAAGGTGTACTTCTTAACAAGGTATAACTGAGGGCTTCCCTGGTTGCTCAGGTGGTAAAGAATTCACCTGCAATGCAGGAGACCCTGGCTCAATCCCTTGCTAGGGAAGATCCCCTGGAGAAAGAAATGGCAGCACACTCCAGTATTCCTGCCTGGAGAATCCCATGGATAGAGGAACCTGGTGGGCTACAGTCCATGGGGGTCACAAAGAGTCGGACATGACTGAGCAACTTCACTTTTTGCACTTTCACTTCTGAGGTATAACTGGCAGTTATATTTGTGAATTTATATTACAGCCAAATAAAACTTTCTAAGAATACCAACACACAAGAAGAAAAAAGAATATTTTGAAGAGGATAAAATAGCATGATGTAATGCAATATCTCCAAAATCTCTGCAGATGGTGATTGCAGCCATGAAATTAAAAGATGCTTACTCCTTGGAAGGAACCTAAATATCATATTAAAAAGCAGAGACGTTACTTTGCCAACAAAGGTCCATCTAGTCAAAGCTATGGTTTTTCCAGTGGTCATGTGTGGATGTGAACATTGGACTGTGAAGAAAGCTGAGCACCGAAGAATTGATGCTTTAGAACTGTGATGTTGGAGAAGACTCTTGAGAGTCCCTTGGACTGCAAGGAGATCCAACCAGTCCATCCTAAAGGAGATCAGTCCTGGGTGTTCATTGGAAGGACTGATGTTGAAGCTGAAACTCCAATACTTTGGCCACCTCATGAGAAGGGTTGACTCATTGGAAAAGACCCTGATGCAGGGAGGGATTGGGGGCAGGAGGAGAAGGGGATGACAGAGGATGAGATGACTGGATGGTGTAACCGACTTGATGGACATGAGTTTGAGTAAACTCTGGGAATTGGTGATGGACAGGGAGGACTGGCGTGCTGCAATTCATGGGGTCGCAAAGTGTCAGACATGACTGAGCGACTGAACTGAACTGAACTGAATGCAATATCCCCCAGATTTATTTGAAACATTATGATTCACTACTTGGAGAATTTTTATCATGTTTAGGTCTCAGAGAAATTTTGCAAATCAAGCTCGGTTTAGGGAAGACTATGAAAAATTCTCTAGATCTCTTTAGAAAACAGGTACTTTTAAGGTAAGGAAAGGAAGGTAAGGGAACTAAAGCATTATAATTTGTTTAGCAGAGTGTGTTATATACAGTCAGGTATTTTTAAATTCTGTTTTCACTGGTTAGAAGCTATGTGATGACCTTAGTCTTACTGCACCTAAACTTTCTCATATACAAATAAAGAAAAATAACAGATGGTATGGAGGAATTGAAGAATATTATTAAAATATAGATCAAAATGCTATACTAAGAGTAAAATGCATAACTTTCCACACACTCCAAATTTTTGATGAGTATAAAAGTGAAAAAACAGACATATCATTATTCTTATCCTTGAAATATTTGATTATTATAGTTAGTATCTAGAAAGAACACAAAGAGAGAAAATAGGTGAATTAATTAATCAACTCAAGAGGTTAGAAAAGCAACTAAATATATTCAGAAAAAGTTGAATGTAGAAATCAACATATTAAATAATAGAAAACTAGTAGACTATAAATGAATTCAAATGCTTTTTTTAGAGTTTTAAAAATATGAATGAAATAAATGAGCAGACAAGCTCAATAAGAGGCAAGTATGGTCAAACTGTAAAAGGTCATTATTTTTAAAGAAAATTTGAAGAAATATTATGTGTAGTTCATAAAATATTTTTAAACAACTGAATAGATATTTTTCAAATAAAGCCTATCTTTTATGCCATCACCAAATAAAATAAAAAGAAAAAGAGAGAAAAAAGGGTAGCATGCATTAAAGACTTTTAATAAAACAGATATCTTCAAAAACAGAAAATCAAATGAACAAATATATATCTAATCTCTAGGTGGGGAAGAGCATTTTAAGCAAAATTCATTGGTATAAAAACTAGGACAAAGCTAACAGATTTTACTACATAAAGGTATAGAACACATTGGAAAACTATTTGCAACAAGTATGATAGATAACTATTATCATAGACACAGTTTTTACAAAAAAAAGTTCTACCTACACAATTATAAAAATTAACAAAACTTTTTAATGAAAAGAAAATTCTTAGAAAAAGCATTAGATGCCTTAAAAAAGTCCCTATTTCATAAGTCATCAAGGAAATACAATTTAAAAACAGTGAAATACTTTAAATTAGAAAATGAGCAAAAAATTATGATAGTTTTATTAGTACTGTGTTGATATAAAATATTCTGGAAAGAAGTTTGACTTTGTATAGTAAGGGCTTTATAATTGGCCATGCCCCTTGATCCAGTACTCCTTATCCTTCAGAATCTATTCTGTATAAAGATTATGGACAAAAACTGCACACAAGCTATATTTTATATTTTGTATGATAATGAAAAAGTGAAAACAATTCGAATGTCTACATAAAGAGGAACAATTAAGCAAATTATAGTTATAAAATATCAGGTGACCATTGAGGCTATTTACAGGAAAAATTAATGTGGTGTGAAAAAATTCTTCCAACATTATATTGAGTGGAAAACACAAGATATTAAACAGCTTCTTTATTATGATCTAAATGGTCGAAAATGACATATAAACATAGAAAAACACCTGAAAGAAATGCTCTAAAGACTAGTAATGCTTATTTGGGTTATGGATTTAAGATAAATTTTGTATTCTTTTTAAAATTTTCTGATCTGAATTTTCTACAGAGAGAATATATTACCTTTATAATAAGAAAAATAATTTAATAAAAGAGATAATATTCTGTGTGACTCCTTTTCTTATTAGTCATAAAAATCTGTGACAGCAGAAATAGATGTCTAAACCTAACTCACCTGTAATTTGAATACCCTAGTATGAGATGGTTGGCATCACTGATTCAATGGACATGAACTTGGGCAGTCTCTTGGAGCTGAGGAAGGACAGAGAAGACTGGCGTGCTGCAGTCCATGGGGTCGCAAAGAGTTGGATATGGCGATTGAACAACAACAGCAAAGTATCACCTTGGGAAAACGTGATAAACAAGCCACAGATTGTACTTACCTCTCCGGGTGCATTTGGGAAATAAGTGACGTGCTCATTTCATAACAAGGTGTTACTTGTAGAGCATAATTTGCTTGGGGGTAGTGATCATTGACCTATCAATACTGCTGCTTTAAAGGTTTATTCACTTTTTATCTTAAGTGTAAATTTCCTTTTCTTTACTTAATTATTTGAAAATGATTGCTGAAAGAGAATTCCTAAATAATGCTGAGTTCATGGACTGGGTTTTAGGTTTGCTTTATTGGCTCATACCTTTATGTGAGTGAGGTACACACATCTCACTCAGGTAACAAATTTCTTTAGTCTGACACCTTCCGAAGTGTTAGGCTTTGAAAGAAAGTGATGGGAAAAAACCTAACCATTGGAGGAAATTTCCATTTATGCCGTCTTACTATACATTTGTCAGTCTATCTTGTGCTCAGATGAAGTGTATTAAAAAGAGCCACTTGACTTGAGATCTATCCTGACTTAAAGCCCTGGAAATAGCAAACTGTTAAAGTAGAAAAATTAGGAATTGCAAGCACCATAAAATCAGCAACAAATAAAAGTTGATTTGAAGTAGCAATTCCCTGAAGTTAGCTCTTTCAAATATTTTTCTTACTAAGTCTGTGTTCAGTCTATAGATATCTTATTTGGTTCCTAGGAGTCTGGATCCGAATGTGTTGGAGACTCAAAACCACACAGCTTCTGTGATTTGGGGATGATTATGCTTATATGGTCTTCCTGGGTTCATCTTTACCAACACTTTCCAGTGTGGTTACAGGGAAATATTTAAATAAGTATTACTCAAGTGCAAGGAGTTAGGGAGTCTCTGATCTCTCAACTCCCAGAGGATTAGAACTAGCAGCTTCAACCAAGATGGCAGCCAAACCAGTTTATCCATTCTCTCTTGTGGCCATGGCACCTGTGATCAAGGAGATGAGGGAGGGGCATCTGGGCTGGGTTTGCAGCCACTCTATGACTGTGTTTAGAAAATGATCTTGGACTCTGGGACCCAAGGCACAGAAGGTTCTAGTCATGGGATAATGGATGCATGAGCTCCCTAGTGTTCATAAAACAGCCTTATTCATACCTGTCTCACAGAGTTATAGGGGGATTGAGGAAGAGAACATGTGGAAATATCTAAGTCCCTGCAGAACTAAGTCCCTGCTAATGCCCTGTAGATAAAGGCGTGTAGGCTAGATTGGCTCAGACTGTAAAGAATTTGCCAGCAATGCAGGGGATCTGGGTTTAGTCCTTGGGTCAAGAAGGCACCCTGGAGAAGGGAATGGCAACACATTCCAGTATTCTCGCCTGGAGAATTCCAGGGACAGAGGAGCCTAGGGGGCTACAGTCCTTGGGATTGCAACGAGTCAGACACGACTGAGCAACTGCCAGCTAGAGAAACTGCTTTTAGTAACAGAATAGTGAATCGTGATTAACTGTGAGTTTTGCTGCCTCTTCTGTTGGGTAACTATGTGATCTTGGCAAGTTCCTCAGCCTCTTTCTTTATACCTGAGTTCTCTCACTTGTAAGACGAGGGTGATAGGAATACCTGTCACAGGATATTGTGGGGTTTCTACGAGTTAGCACATGTAAAGTGCTTACAGTGGTGCTTGGCATAAAGCAAAAGCTCACTGGTGTCTGTTGTCACTTTCTGTAGAGGAAACCAGAGCACATGGCTCGACTGATTCAAATTTCTGGAAAGAATTGTCTCAACTCACATACATGGCTTCTTTATTCTTAAGGTTGGTAGAATCTGGGCAAATGCAGAAACTAAGAGAGAAGGAAGGTTAAGTTTTAAAGTATTGAATACTGATTCATAAGTCATTATAGTTCAGAAATCTATGGATGTTCAGCCTTCTCTCACTAAAAAATCTGACAGTGTAGTTGAGTCTTAGAAAGGTTGTAGGAGATATAGGAAATGTGGATGCAATGAGAACTAACAAATGATGAGCACTCTGTATTTACATCACTGTGCTACCTACATGTGGTATTTCATCAAATTCTCACATAATCTCCATGTGGGATATATTAATCCTACTTTATATAAATGAAAATTGATGCTTGCTATGAGCATTTTTGACCAAGATCTAAAAGGTAATAATAAGTAGACCTTGGATTGAAATACAAGCTGGTCTAATTTCTAAGCTTGAGCTCTAACAATTATGTTATTGTAGGGCACTGGACACTGATTCTTCTGTGATGTGCTTTTTGCACTGGGATTGGTGGGGGAGGAGGTGCTGATTCAGACCAGCAGTGCATTGTTTAGAGGCCTTGCTCTTACCACCAGTGGCAGGGAGGACATATCCCACAGACAGACCCTCTGTGTAGCATTGACCAGAAAGGACCATTGAGAAAAGAGAATATTTCTCTTCTTCATTTCCACATTTGGCCCTCATCTGGGATATCTTCCTAAGCACTCTGTTGGGAGTTTTCATTCTGGAAATTTCCTGATGTTTTCAGAGTAGAAGGGAAGACTGATCAGATGTTCAGACCTAGGACCAGGAGTATCCTCTATATGAATGGGACATGGTGGAGTCCTAGAGAAATAATATACCAAAGACACAAACCTGGGTATTGATGATCAATTCTATTTACTGTAAGATTTTATGCTTGTTACTGAACTTACCAGAAGCTGTAAAACAGCTTAAGTACAGCTTAAATAAATAGGAGTTATTAGGAGCAACACCAAAAAATAGCACATAAAATTATCAATTAGTGCTTTATGCATAACAAATCTTTCCTGAAATAAGTTGAGAGAAAATTTTGCATTTCTTCACTACTATAATACTGTTGATCATCATTTATTGAATCCTGGCTAAGCTGTGTAATCTTGGGTAAGTTATTCAACTTCTCTGTGGCTCAGTTTCCTTTATCTTATAAGAGAGATAATAATAGTATCTCACAGAATCAAATTAGGTACTTAGGTATTGTCTTGGGATATGGGATTGAAGATGATTGTTTTTCAAAATGGGAGAACGTTGGTCATGTCTAAATACCGACGGGAAGAGCTAAAAGAGGAGATGAGGGAGGGTGAGAAATTGGCAGAGAGGAAGAGAAGAGGAAGACGTAGGGGAAGGGAGATGGGAGGGGACAGGGAAGGAGAGATAAAGCTATAGGAGCGAGGAGAGAGCAGTCAGAGAGGCTTATTATGTATGGCAGATAGTGTTAGTTGTCCACAGAGGAGCTAGCTCTCAGCTTCTTTCTCTCAACCAAATCTCCATTTGTTCTGGTACCAGGTGCCGTGTATTTGGGAGAAACTGGTCCATCCCCAGTTCATACTGTGAATCTGAATTAGTTTAAGTAGCTATGACTATGTTTTTCTCCTTTCTAGTGATAAACTTAGGCATGTGACACAATTCTTGCTAAGGAAAAAACTATGGGTGTTCTTTTCAAAAACATTTTATTGAAATATAGTTGATTCACAATACTGTGTTAATTTCTTCTGTACTGCAAAGTGACTCAGAATACACACACACATATATATATGTATGTATGTGTATATATATATATATGTGTGTGTGTGTGTGTATGTATTCTTTTCCATTATGATTTGTCACAAGATATTGAATATGGTTCCTCGTGCTAAATAGTATGACCGTGTTTATCCATCTTGTATATAATAGTTTGTTTCTGTTAATCCTAAACTCCCATTCCATTCCTTCCCTCCCCTACCCAACTTCCCCCTTGGCAACCACAACTCTTTTCTCTCTGTCTGTGAATCTGTTTCTGTTTTGTAGATATGTTCATTTATGTCATATTTTATTTATTTATTAAAATTTTTGTTGGAGTATGGTTGATTTGCAATGTTGTCTTAGTTTCAGGTGTATAGCGAAGTGAAGCAATTATACATATACATATACCCACTCATTTTTTGGTGTCATATTTTAGATTCCCCATGTAAGTGATGTCATATGGTGTTTATATTTCTCTTCCTGACTTACTTTTCTTAGTATTATAATCTCTAGGTCCATCCACGTTGCTGCAGATGGCATTGTTTCATTCTTTTCGATGGTTGAATAATATTCTAGCTGCATATATGTACCACATCTTTCTTTATCCATTCCTCTGTTACGGACATTTAGGCTGTTTCCTTGTATTGGCTATTGTAAACAGTGTTGCTGTGAACGTAGGCATGCCTGTATCTTTTTGAATTAGTTTTGTCTGAGTATATAATGCTCAGAAGTGGAATTGCTGTGTCATGTGGCAACTCTAGTTTTGTTTCTTTGAGGAACCTCCGTCCTATTTTCCATAGTGGCTGCACCAACATGCATTCCCTCCAACTTTGTAGGAGGGTTTCCTTTTCTCCGCATGTGGGTGCACTTCAGAGTGATGCTTCTCTGTTCCTAATAAGAGTCATGGAAGCAATTTATTTTCTTTTCTGAAAAATGCTTTTTCACAAGGGAATGACAGAATTGCCACTTGTCTGTAATCAGTGGGATTTTGGACTGAGCAGTTACCTGAAACACTAAAAAGAACACGCTGATAGATGATTTGCTGGCTTGTAATTGAAAGTTATGACCAACCTAGATAGCATATTAAAAAGCAGAGACATTATTTTGCCAAAAACGTCCATCTGGTCAAGGCTATGGTTTTTCCAGTGGTCATGTATGGATGTGAGAGTTGTGAAGAAAGCTGAGCACCAAAAAATGGATGTTTTTGAACTATGGTGTTGGAGAAGACTCTTGAGAGTCCCTTGAACTTCAAGGAGGTCCAACCAGTCCATCCTAAATGAGATCAGTCCTGGGTGTTCATTAGAAGGACTGATGCTGAAGCTGGAACTCCAGTACTTTGGCCACCTCATGCAAAGAGTTGACTCATTGGACCCTGATGCTGGGAGGGATTGGGGGCAGGAGGAGAAGGGGATGACAGAGGATGAGATGGTTGGATGGCATCACCGACTCGATGGGCATGGGTTTGGGTAGACTCCGGGAGTTGGTGATGGACAGGGAGGCCTGGCATGCTGCGATTCATGGGGTCGCAAAGAGTCGGACACGACTGAGTGACTGAACTGAAGTGAACTGAATTGAACTTTACCTGAAACTGCTTTTTACTAAAAGGACGTATATTATTGAAATCTAAAATACCCTGAATTATGTCAGATGATCATTCTAGTATGTAGGGAAATGAACAGAAGAGTTATTTTATCAAATAGGAAATCAAATTTAAGAATATGTGAATGTGGTAATCATTGCATGTATGAACAATGGCTGCTTTGCCTTCAAGCCCTATATTAGATCCTCCTGAAGACGATCTAAACCTCATGGCTGAAGGAGTCCCTCCCGATGATCAGTTATTGGAGGATGCCTAAAATCAGTATTATTTACAAATGGTGGCTCAAGAGTGAAAAGCCATCTCTCAATCTGGAAAGCAGCAGCATAGAAACCAATTCACTGAAGAGGAAAATGTAAATCTACTCAATGAATAGAATTAAGAGTGGTGCTCCTTGTGTTGCAGGAAGGGGGACCCCTTCCAGGGCCCGAAACTGGACTCATGTCTAACACTCGGAAATGAATTGTCTGAGGAGACACGTGCTGATAAACCAAGAGATTGTATTGGGAAAGGGCACCCGGGTGGAGAGCAGGAGGGTGAGGGAACCCAGGAGAACTGCTCTGCTGTGTGGCTCGCGGTCTTGGGTTTTATGGTGATGGGATTAGTTTCTGGGTAGTCTTTAGCCAATCATTCTAATTCAGAGTCTTTCCTGGTGGTGCACGCATCACTCAGTCAAAATGGATGCTAGCGAGAGGGATTCTGGGAAGTGGACCGACATGTGGTGTCTCCTTTGGACCTTTCCCGAACTCTTCCGGTTGGTGGTGGCTTACTAGTTCCGTATTCCTTATCAGGATCTCCTGTCATAAAACAGCTCATGCAAATGGTTACTATGGTGCCTGGCCAGGGTGGGCGGTTTCAATCAGTGTGCTTCCCCTAACACTTGTGGAATGAGAAGTGGGTTATAATGGTAGTGACATCAGATGGACTGTACTGATTCTTATGAAGTGTCCAATGGATTCATAATAAAGTCTGCAAAATGGGCCTTAGATAACTGGAAGATAGGGGGAACCCTGGATTATATCAAATGGGGGAATCTGAGTGAAAATTAATTCAAATAATAGAAAGATAATTGTTGCTAAAAAGGGAGCCAATAAATAAATCATAATGTACCTGTTTTTTGGGTTAATACAGGTATAACTGGTAGGATTAATTTGATTTCAATGAAATCTGTGACAACACTGATATTTATGATCAAATATGTTAGGAAATTTAATTAAAATCTCCCCATGAGATTCATCCGATGAAAGCTGATTTGTTAGAGGAGGAACTAGAGTTAGTTAAAAATCAATGAATTGTTATATAATCAATATATTGATACCTTTCATAAAGTTTAAATTATAGTGGTGGCAGGAGATAAAACAGTTATGAAACTCATGCATCCTTATGTTTTTTGAAAAGTCTCAGAAATTTAATATAGCATTGGATATATTAAATATTATATTTAATATAGTATTGGAGGTCTTATCCAATATAATGTGCTAAGTTGCTTCAGTCGTGTCCTAGTCCTTGCAACTGTATGGACTGTAGCCCACCAGGCTCCTCTTTCCATGGGATTCTCCAGGCAGGAATACTGGAGTGACTTGCCATGCCCTCCTCCAGGAGATCTTCTTGACCCAGGGATCAAACCTGCGTCTCTTAGATCTCCTGCATTGGAAGGTGGGTTCTTTACCACTAGCACCATCTGGGAAGCCCATCCAATATAATACAACAGGAAAATAAAATGAAAGGTATAAAGATGGAAAACTAAAATATAAGACCATCGTTATTCACAGATATCATAATTTTATATATAGACTCAAGGGCTCAGCTGAGCAGAAGAGAGAATTGAGTTGTCAGATGATAGAGTGAATAAATTAATAATCCACAAATGAAATCAGCAGCCTTATCATTTGCTGACATAGTATATGTGACAGATTAAAACTAGAGTTAGTTAGTATCAACTTCCCCCTGTTCCATTATCCCTCAAGAAACACTGTGTAGTGCATGGTTGCTGCTGAACGATAAGACGCCAGGACTCTTGGCCTCCAGAGGAGACGGATTCAATCCGGGGCCAGAGACGAGGCTGGACTGCTCAGAGCTTTTGTGTAATAAAGTTTTATTAAAGTATAAAGGAGATAGAGGAAGCTTCTGAGATAGGCATCAGAAGGGGGCAGAAAGATTACCCCCCGCTAGTCTTCAGCTGGATGTTATATAGTCACTAGCAGTCTGTTAATGAAAAGAAAGGAATGTCTTAAAACTCAGAATGGCACCAGATAATTCATCCCAGGCCATAAAACAATTGACTTGAATCTTGTAGAAGGGCAGATTACCATACAAATAGTTTTGTTTACATAGATTAGGGGAACAATATCTGAGTATAACATACCGGTTTGTCAAGTAGGTTGAGCCTTTTGGTGGATCCAACTTGAAGACAGAGCCTGGGGCACATTAACAGAGCTTAAGACAGACATTTCCATAATAAAAATGTATTGGTTAACTCAGGGTTTGAGAATAGTTAGCTTCAGGTGAAACCAGGTGTCATGGCAACACAGCACTTTAAGAGAAATCTCCTTCTAAATTTGTAGAGAAGGAAAAAAATATCAATAGTTTGTTTCATCCTGCCGCTTAAGAGAGATAAAAATATCTGGCACTTGCAGCCTATTTCCTCCATTTGGGGACCCCTGGCCGTCCTGCCTCTTACCCTTGCAGTAGTCAAGAGTCAGCTGGATTAGCACAGATATGGGAGTCATCTCATTGTTGAGGGAGCCCTGAATTACCAGTAATTTTATAAAATAGAAATGGTCTAGCACTCCAGTTAATAGGCAGAGATTGGCAGAATGGACAAAATCATGATTCATATATATTCTATCTACAAGGTTCATAATTCCAAGACACAGATAGTAGAAAGTGAAAATGGCAAGAAATATATATTATGGAAATAGTAACAAAGAGGGTGAAAGAATAGACAATGCAAATATAGGACAAAATAAACTTTAGGCCATAAATTGTTGCTATAGACCAAGAAAGACATTTTATAATGATTAAATAGTCAGTTACTCAAGATATAATAATCATGAACCTATATGTATCTCAACCTCCTCTGGTGACCTCAGTCAGTGAGTAAATTTTCTTAGGGATATTCCACCTGGATGAAACCCCATGGTTCCATCATTTAGAGTCCTTCATGCCTCAGCTCTTGATACCCAAGGGCTTGCATGAAGAGTACTTTATCACATAGTTTTCCAGACCAAGAATGCAGGCTGTTAAAGTGCAGGGAAAGAACCAATCAGGTGAAAATGTGTTGTTCATGGATGAATTCTCCCAGATATCTGTTTCTAGGCAAAATCTTAAAAAAAAAAACAAAAACAAAACAGAGATAATTAATTCCTGGGAGGATAACGCCTTAGGTAGAAAGGTTGGTTCTTTTGATGTTCTCAGTATCCTCTCTAAACACTAAGATTCATGGAGAAGATGCTTCCTCATTTTAAGAGAAGACTAAGAAGGGCTTATTAGGTAACAGAAATATTTGTGTCTCTTCTTCTATATCCACAGACTAGGTTCTGAAGATCAGAAGATTCCTCTTAGTACCTAAGACTTTGGGTTTCAAATTCAACATAGCATTTTCTTTTCTTTTGACTTGATTTTCCAAGGCATTGGAGCATGCTGAATCCATTTAAATAAATTTGTGTCATCTTGACAGAAATGCTTCCTGTTGAATTGTCCAGGCAGTAGGGACTTGAGAAACACACATTATTTGACATTATAAGTAATAGTTATTTCGTATTTCTAAATACCTTGATCATTCTTCTTAGCTACAGGGAAGCCACAGTAAGTGAACTAGAATTGCTGTTTTTTTTTATTGAGTTTTTAATAGTTCTGTTTTTTTCCAAGGGGTTTTTACAGTGAAAATCATTAAAGATTTATTCTCTGATATTTTATGGGGGGTTACTTTTAGATACCCTGGGATCTTTAGCAGAAATATTTGTTCTCCTTCCTGTATATGGATTTATCTATGATTTATCCAGAATAGGATTACAATCTGTGGATTCTGAAGACAATTTTTAAGTCTGCATGGGACTGAGAGGAAGGTCAGCATTTACATCATGTTTTCTGAAGGAATTTGTCAGCTCATATTGAATTCCAAATTGAGAATGTATAAATTTGCAGCATTTACAAGGGAAAATGTACCCTTTGCTGTGGTTGGGAATACACATTAAACCCCAAGTTCTAAGGCACTTTTTATTCTGATTATTTTCAAACTTTCTTGGATCTTCTAACTAGGCAAGATCTTATTTCTGCTGAAGTGGATGTGTCCCTGCAATATAACTGAACTTTTGCATCCCTGACCTAAGACTTAGACCTTCCTCTTAGAGAGTCAAGGCACATATTGCTGAAGATAAGAGATGAAAGTTAATTTTCTTTGTTAGCTTAAGGTGATTTTTCTTTCCCCTTTGTATATGCTAGACTTAAGTCATCTTATGGGAGGTAAGGTGTGGTGGGATAAAAAAATCACTGTGTTGGGAATTAAAAGACTTGGATTCTTATTTACCACTAATCAACCATGTTTCCTCTCTGGGCCTCAGCTTCCTTATTTTAAAAGAGCATATGAGTTGATAAAATGCAAGGACCTGGAAGAATTTTCTTTTAAACTTTTTATTTGTATTGAGGTATAGCCAGTTAACAATGCTGTGATAGCTTCAGGTGACTCAGCCATACATATACACATATCCATTATCCCCCAACTTCCCTCCCCTCCCGGGTGCCACGTAACATTGAGCAGAGTTCCATGTGCTATACATTTCCATGCATTGATCCATTTTAAATCCAGCAGTGTGTACATGTCCACCCCAAACGCTCTAACTATCCTTTGGTACTGGAAGAATTTTAGGGCACAAAATTTCTGAACTTGTTAAATAGATCCTGAACTCATTAACATCTGACTATGCATCACACAGTTTGCCAAAATAACTGCCATAGATTACACATAGTCATAGGTGGCGGTTTTGTGCAAACTCTGACATTGCTGATTCCAAGAAGTAAACTAGACCTATACTGGAGACCTAAATTCCAAAGAGCTAGAGGCAGACATCCTGATTTTTTAATACCGATTGCTCTATTTTATTTTTGTATCATGACTCGGGCAAGTTGTTTACCTTCTAACCACATTTCCTTATCTTTAAAGTAGATAATAGTTTGCCAACCTCATAGGATTGTTGTGAAGGTGTTGTAAATGGAATAGTGAATGTAAAACTTAGTATAGTGTGAACACAGCAAAAACCCAACAACATTTAATGATTATTATAAGAATCATATGGTGAAAATTAATCTCTGCATTCTATTAAGAATGAGAAAACAGCAGATTTATAGTAAAAGTTTGTATTTCATAATGTGTGAGTATATGGAATTTAAATAAGTAATAAAGGTTTCTCCTCTTGGAAGGAAGTTTGTCTAAGTTCTTGCCTATCAACTGCAGTATGAATGCCCTATGAGAGAAAATAATTATTCTGTGAGATGAACACTTTATTTCTCATTTCTCCAAAAATATGTATTATAGAGGATTTGAATGTTAATAGGCACAGCTAAGGTACAGAGATACAGGTACACAGCTAAGGTACAGAGGAAGAAAATGATCATGTGTTTTAGTCTGTCTGTTAACAGAGGATATCGAAGACATTGATAAGATAGAACTATTTTTAACTTATGTCCTGATTACTTGAAGGTTTGCAAGAAGCTGAAACAATAAGTGAAATAATAAAAATGAATGAGTCACATTTGAGATTTTCTATGTGATTTCGATCATGAAATCCAATCTTTGGTACAGGCCTTCAGGAAATTATAAAAATGTGTTATTAGGTTCTTGGTTCTCCCTAGAGCCGTCTTCTCCAGGGAAGAACTGGCAATTAGAAGTACATGCGACTTGTTCCTCAGGTGTTCTTTTCCCTGGAAGGATTCTCTGATGCCCTGACCTATCCAGAAAGGAGACCACTATCCTGAGGCTTGGAACTCTTAAACTAGCTTCTCAATGAAGAGTTGATGGGATCATTTGTAAGAGGTTTCCTTTCCACATACCTCATTATTCAACTTGACCACGTGTAACTGGGAGAACTCATTTTACTCTTCACTACTTTTTTTTTGCTTTAAGAATATATAAAGAGAATAATGGAGTCTGAGATACAGGAAAAAGTGAACATTAAAAATGTCATTATTGATGTCCTATAAAACTTAGTTTTATATACTACCTTAAAGTTTAATTGAATAATATGTGTATTCCTCATTAAGTAAGTTGAAATAGACTTTGTAGTAAACTGATCGGTTTGGTTATTCAGAGGACTTATTGGCTACCAGTATAAATGGTATAAGTTAAATGCAGAGGACAATAATATTTGCATGGTAGAATAAAGATGGGATTTAGGGTAATTATGAGACCCATGGGGCAGTCAGGGCAGCCTCACCCCTCACAGTAATTTTCTCAAAGCAGTGAGCACCCAGTCCTGCCCCTACTCTATGTCCAGCTGCTGAATTGATAACAATTTTGAGTATATTAGAGCAGTTACTTTAATTATATTCAGATCTTTCTTGGGGTCCCATGGTGTGTCAAAATACAATTCCCTATGTCTGTTTTCTCATGGATATTCCAGTCAATTTAAAACCACATAGTTTCAGCTTTAGAACTCTAAGACAAATCATGAAGGTTATATTTAATTTCTAATCATAGAATTAGTTATGTAAGCTGTAGAAATTTGCAAAATACTGAAAAACATGGGAAATAAAATATAAACCATAATCTCACATTCAGGAGTAAATGTCCTCAGTGTATTTAATTATTTTTCTTACCAATCTTCTATACATATGTTTTAACATAGATTAGAAAAGTATATAACATTTTCTAAGTGAAATTTTTGAATTTGAACTTTATTTTTAAAAGATGCATATAAAATCTGTAATCTTTAAAACTAATTCAATAAATATATTCACTAAATTTTCCCCTATTTTTACATAATTTGTAAAAATAGACTATTTTGTGATTTTTTAAATTCATGTTATTTTGTGCATAAACTTTTAGATTATCCTCCAAAATTGTTACTACTAATGTCCAAATTATTCCAATAAATTGATGTTCCATTAAAGTATTTCAGACACTATAGCCAAGGAAATTGAATTTCTTTCTTCTGGTTACTCTATGTCTTTTGGAAATAATTTGAGATCAGAATTAAAAAAGACTAGGTCAACTAAAATAACTTTTAAGATACTATTCCTATAGCGTTTTGGGAAAAGCAAGACTCATCTGTGACATCATCAGAGTACTGTTAAAAGGCAGAGTTTCGGTGTCTTTCACTTTTTTCATGGTTCTTTTTTCTTTTCTTTTTAAGGTAAAGCATTCTTTCCTGAAATTTTCATCACCCACATCACATAGATGCAGAATGAAAGGAATGTGACTATGTTCATTCTAGTAGGTCTTACACAGAACCCCCAAATGCAAAAAGTAGTGTTTGTGGTGTTTTTGGTCTTGTACATGGTAACCCTCTCAGGCAACCTGCTCATTGTGGTCACCATTACCACCAGCCAGGCTCTGAACTCCCCCATGTACTTCTTCCTGACCCACCTTTCCTTGATAGACACAGTTTACTCTTCTTCTTCGGCTCCTAAGTTGATTGTGGACTCCCTTCATGAGATCAAGACAATCTCCTTTAATGGCTGTGTGGCTCAAGTCTATGCAGAACACGTTTTTGGTGCTGCTGAGATCGTCCTGCTGACAGAGATGGCCTATGACCGCTACGTGGCCATCTGCAGACCTCTGCACTACACGGCCATCGTGAGCCGCAGGATGTGCCTCCTCCTGCTGGGGGTGGCCTGGGCCGGAGGGTTTCTCCACGCAAGCGTTCAGATCCTCTTTACAGTCCGGCTGCCCTTCTGTGGCCCCAATGTCATAGACCACTTCATGTGTGACCTGTACCCTTTGTTGAAGCTTGTCTGCGTGGACACCCACACCCTTAGGTCTCTTTGTTGCTGCCAACAGTGGGTTCATCTGCCTGTTAAACCTCCTCCTCCTGTTGGTCTCCTGTGTGGTCATCTTGCGCTCCCTAAAGAACTCTAGCCTGGAGGGGAGACGCAGAGCTCTTTCTACATGCGTCTCTCACATCGCTGTAGTTGTGTTATTCTTCGTGCCCTGCGTGTTTGTGTATCTTCGCCCAGTCGCCACTCTGCCCATTGATAAAGCTGTTGCTGTCTTTTACACTATGGTGGCCCCTATGTTAAATCCTTTAATCTATACTCTCAGAAATGCTGAGGTTAAACGTGCTATGAAGAAACTCTGGAAGAAAAAAGCGACTTCAGGTAATAGTTAAACAGAATCATTAAACATTACGGATAGGAGTAATAGAGGTACTCTAGTCCAAGCCTCTTGATGGTACATCGAATCTACCAAGGGAATGAATAATACTGCTGATGGCCACTTAAGCACAAGAACCAAAGCTTGGATTGGGATCCAGACTTACTGTCTCCCATCTCACTCTCCTTATCACAACTGAATGTGCCTTAATCAATAGATACTTATCTATTAACAGGAAATCTGGAAATATCTTCAGAAGCTGACAAGTACAAATCGAGAGTTTTGAATTGGTCTTATTATGTAACATGGAGATGTGTTGGTTACTATTGATTATTGAAACATGCCTAATGATATGCCTTTACTTTGGACTCTGGCCTCAATATAGAGTTTTTTGTGTGAATTTTCTTGTTCATTAAATCTTGATTGTACAGTAAAAGAAATACTATTTATGACATGCTTATAAGACTAGCATTGTATTATGTATTTTCCATATTGTATTAGGTGGGGTCCAGTCATGGAACGGAATAGAGTGATTTGAACCGAAAAAGTTCACATGCAATCAATAATTATGTCAGGGCTCTAACTATAAAAAGGGTCATGAGCTCTCTGAAAAAAGCCCTTTGACTGGCAAATGAGCATCCAAAGAAGGAATTCATTTAGAATGTGGACTTCCTTCCCAGGCCGGGATTTCAGTCTTTTGGAGAGAGTGTAGATTTTGCCCATGGATGAGGGATGGCATGTTTGAGCAAACTTCAAGTTAGTGGTAGAACTGAGATACATCCTGATACATACTCTTTGTCCACATACTTTTTACTCATTAAACACAACTCTAGTGTGTCTTTCCAGGCAGTTTGGACAGAAATGAGGTAATGAAACTGGTGATATTTATTAAAAAAAAACTTCACATGGTTTCCCATTGAGCATGATCCGATGGTCCCAGAGATGATCATTAGTTCATCAGCTGTAACAGTGATCTCTACTCACATTGCACTTCATTGCTTATGCTACTTTTACTTTTTTCCCTTGAAGTTCTGGTTCTTATATCACAAGACAGTTTTAATTCTCATTAAGACAGTTAAAATACTGTTCTTTTATCAGTTCTAATTCTCTCTTCCTTTGCATCCATGTACTCATGTTGCTCAGACCAGCCTGCTGCCACCACAAACTCATTCCCATATGTTTTTGTGCTGTGTTCTGTTGCTAATCACTGCTGTCAGCAGTTGCAGTTATGCCAAACTACACTCACATTTATAATTTTTATGAACAGTTTTGATTTATGAAAATAATTGAAAACATTGGTATCTTTATGTCAAGGTACAAACAACATATTATAATAATTACATCATATAATTTGACTTCTAATTTTTAAAATAAAAGCTTTTTCTTATGTGCGGAAACCTAAATAACACTTTATTTTATTCATATTTAAAAATTAAACTTGGCACACACATTTCTACAGATCCTCATAGTTCTTTTTTAAAATTAATTTTAATCAGAGTATAGTTGCTTTACAATATTGCATTAGTTTCTTGATGTACAGCAAAGTGAATCAGTCATGCACATACGTATGTCCCCTCCTGTTGGGATTTCCTGTCCATTTAGGTCACCACTGAATAGAGTTCTCGCTTATACAGTGGGTTCTTATTGTTTATTTGTTTCATGCCTAGTAGAGTGTATATGTCAGTCCCAATCTCCCAACTCTTTCCATGCTGCCTTCCCCACTTGGTAACCGTGTTTGTTCTCTATATGTGTGACTCTATTTTTGCTTTGCAAATAAGTTCATCTGTACTGTTTTTCTAGATTCCACCTGTAAGTGATATTATTCAATGTTTGTTTTTCTCTTTCTGTCTGACTTCTCTCTGTATGACAGTCTCTAGGTCCATCACATCTCCATGAATGGCACTGTTTCATTTTTTATGGCTGATTATATTCCATTGTATATATGTATCACATATTCTTTACCCATTCCTCTGTTGATGGGCATTTAGGTTGCTTCTATGTCCTGGCTATTGTAAATAGTGCTGTAATGAACACTGGGGTGTGTTCGTCCCTTCAGATTGTGGTTTTCTCTGGATATATTCCTAGGATTTGGATCACTGAATCATATGGTAGTTCTATTTTTAGTTTTTTAAGGAACCTCCATACTGTTTTCCATAATGGCTGTACAAATTTCTATTCCCTACACATTTCATGGTACCTTGTCCTTCCACTATTTTATAATTTATAACATCTTGTTGTAATTTTTTACTTCCTTTTGGGAGGTTTTCAATGGATCTTAAGCTTTTTGAAGGCAGAATCCAGGTTTCTGTCTGTCTGTCTCTCTTTTTTTAACCATTGCAACCCCAGCAACTATCAACATGATTGATACATTCTGTGTGCTCCAAATGTTTGTTAGCTAATGAATTAAGACAAAAAAGTATAAAAGGAGTGCGTTTATCTTGAAATTGCTCTATATGTAGACAGAACCATGTATTTTTAAAAACAGCTTTTAATAATGAAATGTTACTGAAAAGTAAATAGGTTAACTGAAGAATATCGCTTAAAGAGCTCATATTAATAAGATGAAAAATTCTTGCTGAGAGCAGGGAGAATATTAAGGTAAAACATTCGCTCATATGCTGAGAGGTGTAGTTTAAATTTCTTTCTCATCCTCAGTTTAAACAGGAATAAAAGCAAATTGTAGTTCCCCCTGAGGTCAAGCCAGACTTTTCCTTGAAGTTCAATCAACTTAAAGGAGAAAGGAATTCCCTAGCCTCTAGTACTACTTTTTTCATTTTAGTGAATTTAATTGTTTTCCTTTATATATTCACCCACACATTCAATATTTACCATGGATATGATACTGTGCTATCTTGTAGAAACTATTGCTATATAGGAGGCAAGTACTTTACAGTTTTACAGAGTGTGACTGTGTATGGCAAAAATAGAAATTCTTTTCTGACATCAAAATGTTCTTCTATTTGAGACAGTACTCTTTCTGATGTGTTACCAGCAGAGCATGGGTTATATGAGCAATACTAAATGGTGCTGAAGGCTGCAAGGAAATTTGGAAATGGTGTAATATTTATTATATACCCCTCAGAGGTAGACAGGGCCAGTGTGTTTATAGTGTTAAATAGTTGCATACTATAATGTTACATGTACCATGTGACTATCAATTGTGATATATAAAAACAAGCACAGTTATTAATGAAAAATTATTAGATTTTTAGTGATAATGATCCAATATATACTCTGTTAAGCACAGGTCCTGGCTCAGTAAATGGTTAGTAGTACAATTATCTATAAACATTGTGTCATCATTGCCTGGAAGTTCATTGAAGTTCAGTGCCTGACCTGGGAAATTAGTCAATCTTGGTTACTGGCCTTCCAGTACACCTGCTTTGATGCTTTTCTCTTTAGGACACTTTTGATACTTTCCTTTTCCTGCTTCCCAGGTGGTGCCAGTGGTGAAGAATCCGCCTGCCAGTGCAGGAGAGTCGAGACACAGTTTCAATCCCCGGGTCGGGAAGATTCCCCTGGAGTAGGAATGGCAACCCACGCCACTATTCTTGTCTGGGAATCACAAGGACAGAGAAGGGCCTACAGTCCATGGGGTCACAAAGAATTGGACAGGATTGAGCATGCACGTACACACACATATCTTTCTGCATACCTTCTTGGTTTATTATAGAGATTATTTGTTACTGTTCAGTCACCCATTTGTGTCTGACTCTTTGTGATGTCATGGACTGCAGCACGCCAGGCCTCCCTATCTCTCATCATCTCCCAGAGTTTGCCCAAGTTCATGTTTATTGCATCAGTGATGCCATCCAGCCATCTCATCCTCTGATGCCCTCTTCTCCTTCTGCCTTCAATCTTTCCCATTATCAGGGACTTTTTCCAATGAGTTGTCTGGAGTTTCAGCTTGAGCATCAGTCCTTCCAGTGAATATTCAGGGTTGATCTCCCTTAAGATTGACCAGTTTGATCTCCCTGCTGTCCAAGGGACTTTTAGGAGTCTGGAGTCTTCTCCAGAACCACAGTTTGAAGGCATCAATTCTTTGGCGTCCTGCCTTCTTTATGGTCCAGATCTCACAATCGTACATGACCACTGGGAAGACCATAGCCTTGACTATCCGGACCTTTGTTGGCCAAGTAATGTCTCTGCTTTTTAATATGCTGTCTGGTTTGGTCATGGCTTTTCTTCCAAGAAGCAAGTATCTTTTAATTTTATGGCTGGAGTCACCAACTGCAGTGATTTTGGAGCCCAAGAAAATAAAGTCTGTCACTGTTTCTACTGTTTCCCCATCTATTTGCCATGAAGTGGTGGGACCAGATGCCATGATCTTCATTTTCTGAATGTTGAGTTTTAAGCCAACTTTTTCACTCTCCTCTTTCACTTTCATCAAGAGGATCTTCAGTTCTTCTTCACTTTCTGCCGTAAGGGTGGTGTCATCTGCATATCTGAGGTTATTGATATTTCTCCTGGCAGTCTTGATTCCAGCTTGTGCTTCCTCCAGCCCAGCATTTTGCATGATGTACTCTGCATATAAGTTTAATAAGCAGGGTGACAATATACAGCCTTGACGTACTCCTTTTCCTATTTGGAACCAGTCCATTGTTCCATGTCCAGTTCTAACTGTTGCTTCTCGACCTGCATACATATTTCTTAGAAGGCAGGTAAGGTGGTCTGGTATTCACATCTTGATGATTATTATATGTCAGGCAAATACTTCGTGGAATATAACCGCATATATAATAAATAAAATTCCTGTCTAATATTAAGATTTTTTTTGAGTCATCACTTTTTATGATTATTTTTCAACCTAAGATGGTGTCTTGAGCAGTACTAGATATTCTGAAACCTTACAAGAAAATTGGAAACAATTGTGCAATCTTCATTCAACGGTTACAGAAGTTCAATGATGCATTGCTTTTATAGCTATGAAATAACTATATACTATAATGTGACAGTCAACATACAATTGTCAACAATGATATATAGAGTTACTAGTGAAAATTAATGAAATTTTTATTTATAGTAATGAAACAATATATGCAATCTGTCAAGCATGAAAAATAAGTGAAAGTACTAGTTCAGTTGTGCCCAACTCTTTGCGACACCATGGACTGCAGCTCACCAGACTCCTTCATCAATAGGATTTTCCAATCAAGGATACTGGAGTGGGTAGCCATTTGTTTCTCCAGGGGATCTTCCAGGCCTGGGTTTTGAACCCACGTCTTCTGCACTGCAGGCAGATTCTTTACCGACTGAGCTACCAGGAAGCCCAACTCCTGGCTTAATAAATGGTGAAGTGAAAGTGAAAGTCACTCAGTCGTGTCCAACTCTTTGAGACCTCATGGACTATGTAGTCCATGGAATTCTCCAGGCCAGAATACTGGATTGGGTAGCCATTCCCTTCTCTAGGGGGTCTTCCCAAACCTGGGATTGAACCCAGGTCTCCCACATTGCAGGTGGATTCTTTACCAGCTGAGCAACTATTAATTATATTACTTTTCCATTATAATTGCAGGAGAGTGTACCAGAGCATTTAAGATTATGGTCTGGAGAATCAATCATATTCTGATTACTGACTCTTCAATATGTCTGTTTTAATATCCTCCCCTTTCTGAATATTTCCTCACTTACAAAATTGGGATGATAGCAGTGCCTGCTTCTTAGGATTCTTGTAAAGATTACTGCTCAAAACCAAACTACTTAGCATTTTAAAAATTTTATCAGAAGGAAAGTCTATGAATTCACATTCATGGTTGCTGTTTTAAAACTTAACATCAATTTGGTAGAATCTTCTATGTATGAAAGAAATAGTACTGGGTTATGTTTTTCTATTTCTGTGTAGCTATTTCTGTTCCATTCAATGAGAAATACTATAATTTTCTGTAGTTAATTTTTTTATCCCTTAAGTAGTTCTTCATTTTGGCATTTGCCTAGTGGGCGCAGAGTCAGACACAACTGAGTGACTAACACTAATCAATGTTGAGTTCTAGGTACGTTTATCTGTCTGCTGAAATAACTTTCCTACTGCAAAGTTTCCTAATGGCATTTTTCATCTGGGCATTTCTCAAGGTATAGATTAAGGGATTTAACATGGGAGTTATCATAGTGTAGAATACAGCAACTGCTTTATCAATAGGTAAAGTAGCTGCGGGTCTCATGTACACAAATGTGCAGGGCACAAAGAATAAGACAACCACTGTGATGTGGGAGACACAGGTGGAGAAGGCTTTGTGTCTTGCCTCCAAACTGTAGGTCTTTAGGGAGTAAAGGATGGCCACATAGGAGACCAGCAGGAGAAGGAAGTTTAACAGACAGATTAAACCACTGTTGGCAGCAACAAAGAGCCCTAGAGTGTGGGTGTCAGTGCAGGCAAGATCGAGCAAAGGGTTCAGGTCACACATAAAGTGATCTATGACATTAGGGCCACAGAAGGGTAAGTGGAAAATAAAGAGGACCTGTATGAATACATGAAGAAAGCCTCCCATCCAAGCCACTCCCACTAGCAGCCCACACACCCGCCAGTTCATGATGGTTGTATAGTGCAAGGGCTTGCAGATGGCCACATAGCGGTCATAAGCCATCACGGTGAGCAGGATTATCTCAGCAGCTCCGAAGAAATGTTCCCCAAAGATTTGAGTCATGCAACCATTAAATAGGATAGTCTTCTTTTCATAGAGTGAATCTGCAATCAGTTTGGGGGTACTTACAGAGGAATAGCAGACATCAACAAAGGAGAGATGAGCCAGGAAAAAGTACATGGGAGACCTCAATGATGAACTGGCATTGATGATGACCATGATGAGCACATTCCCTACCACAGTGGTGAGGTAGATGACCAGAAACACAGCAAATACAATTTTCTTCATCTTTGGATTCTCTGTGAGCCCCAGTAGAACAAACTCTGTCACATTCCTGTTCTCTGTGTGTTTCATATAATGGTTCATTTCATTACCTGAAAGAAACCTGTAGTTTTCATTCATGCAACTTTGAATTTATTATACTCCATTCCAATAAGTGATAAATGCCCAGGATAGAATGAGTGTGGATTCTTTTGAGTTTATTTGACAAATAAAACGTTCTAAGTTTTTAAGATTACTCCTGTTGCTGCCTAGAGAAAGTTCTGTTAAGAGTAACACAAGGAACTTTAGTAACCACATATGCAGGAGACCTTTATCTTCTGAGATATCTCAAGTTACTACTAAACTGAAGTAGTAGATTTCCCAAATAATGGCAGATATGTCTGAAAGGAGTTATAAAATGGACATAAAACCCAGGAATATAAATTTTAGGAAGTTTCTTTTTACTCCCTAAGAAATGGGGAATTTTGGAAGGTTGTTAATATGAGCAGAGGGATGAAAGCAATTTGATCAAGAGGGAATCTTGTATGTTATTCCAGTAAAGATCTTTATGTATCTTAGATGAAGCTGGCTGAGGTTCACTAAAGGGATGCAAGATGGAGACAGAAACCACAGATGCTTCCTATAAGAGTTGGAAAAGGAGTAACAGGAAGATGGTGATGGGAATATAAAAAATGAATACAAGAGCTAAGTATTTATAATGCATGTTGACTAAATCTAATCACTTAACAATAATGTAGGTCTTATAAGGTAGTCTCTCAGTCATGTCCAACTGTTTGCAAACCCATGGACTGTAGCCTGCCAGGCTCCTCTGTCCTTGAAATTCTCTAGGCAAGAATATTGGAGTGGGTTGCAATTTCCTTCTCTAGGGGAATCATCCCAAACCAAATATCAAACCCAGGTCTCCTACACTGCAGGCAGATTCCTCACCACTGAGCCACCAGGAAAGCCCATGAATGACTGGGTACCTTAGCAGGTTAGCGGTAAAGAATCTCCCTGCTAATGAAGGAGACAGTGCTGTCTTCAGTCTCTGGTTTGGGAAGATCTCCTGGAGAAGGAAATGGCAACCCCCTCTCATATTCTTCCCTGTAAAATCACCTGGACAGAGGAAACTGGCAGGCTACAGTCCATGGGGCTGCAAAAGGGTCAGACAGGATTTAGTGGCTAAACAGCAACAGGAATGAATGACTGCTGTGTGCATGCTGTTTCATTCCCTCGCTTCCTTTTCTTAGCAATAACAGCCTGGGCAGTTGCTAGCATATCATCCATTCTGCAGGCGAGGAAGCAATGTCAGAGACTACTGGTAGCAGCTGTAGTAGCAATGCTTACACTAAAACTGCACACTTGCTTATGTAGACATGTAACCCTCAGTCCAAACCTAAAAGATCCTCAATACTATCATTTCTATACTCATCTTATACATTAGGAAAGAGAAGCATAGAGAAATTTAGGATTTTGTCCACCACCAAGTGGTTAATAATGGGCAGGGCCAACATTAAATCTCAGGTTAATCTTATTTATTAATTTTCCCTGCAAAATTTTAACCTATGCCCAACATTGTTAAGTTATGATAGACAATGTTGAACTAGTAATCTCATTTTGATAATAATTCAAATTACTTTAATACTACTTCAGAAGCTAGTTTATACAGAACAATTTCATCTGCTCTCTCTCTCACACATACAGACACACAGACACACAGACACACATGATGATGTCTTTGAAATCTCAAGTAGTAAGTAAAATGTGGTATTGCATTCATTGAATTGTCCTTCCATCTTGACTTTTCCCTCAGGCCTATCTCTCCATTCTCTTATACCACTCCAAAGACTGCTGGGACATCAGATTTCTCTGCAAAATGTTAAAAAATAAATACTGCTTGAGTATCAGAAAGACCTGGTTCAAGTCCTGGTTCTTCTGAATGCAATCTCTTTCATCTAAGGTACATTTCTTTCTCACCTCATATCCTTGTTTTCTCAGCTAGAAATTTATAATAATGATATCCACCTCATAGATCATTATGATAATTGAAGGAATATGTATGAACACATCCACCACGGTACCATGGATGCAAAAGAGAGCTTTTGGTTACTTCTGTGACTGCGTATACACCTGTGGGATAGAAGAGTTAACAGTTGGAGCAGAAATGCAGAGAACTGTTTAACTGTGCAATGAGCTCCAGAAGAATCACCACCAATTTTGCTCTCAAAGATGCAGTGGAGATTCATCTTATTCTTAGCAGTTTTTTTCATGAGAGCTTCCATATTTGTGTTTGATGAGACTGCTGATGATTTATGTCGCTAATATTTGTAATTTCCTCTTTTATATATGTGAAATGCATTTACATTTTGTTTTAATCCTCATCAATAGTTTTGCTTACTAAAAGAGAAGTCTCATGACAAAGCCTAGTTCATGGTGTCAGAGAGCTGGGCGTCTACAATTTGTTAAACCTCTATGAGCCTCAAAATATCCAACTTTCAAATTAAGTTAATAAAATCACAAACTACCTTTTGAAAAATTGGAATGAAGATGAAATATTCTATGACTATATCTGAAAAGTGCTGAAAAATAATGAGTAGTATACATGGGAAGTAATAATCTATAATAAATATTGGTACTATTGAGAAACTTACCTCAGCTCTCTTAGATGATTTTAACGATGTTTGAGGTGTCCAGAAAAAAATCCTATATTCAAGTTGACCAATTCTTACTTTCAGTATGAAAAATGTCTCACTTGAGCAGAGTTTATTCACATAATCAACTGTGAAATGAGCAATTGTTAAGAAATTGTATGCCTTCAATATGTGTACTCTTTTGGGAATATTGATTATACCTCAATAAATCTGTTAAAAAAAAAAGAAAGCCTTCTTAGAAATCAAAATCTTTTCACCTAGCTTAATGTCTCAAAATTTCTCCAAGGAGACCTGTTGAAATCTGTTCTCTTGTTTGAATTTAGAACAGGTTCACTAGAAACATTATGGAGAAGTGATCGTAAATAAATCTCTCTGGTCCCACAGGGCAAGGGGCAGAGAGTGTGGAGTAAGCATATTCAAAGGGTTCACTGTGCTCATGATGAATGTTGCTTTGGAGATGTGAGCTACAAGACCGGTCATTTCCACCTTGTCCTTTATTGCTGTTTGCAGAGATTCCCATAAGGTTCAGGGACCTTGGCCTGCAGTTGTTGCTTTCTCTCCGAGGATTTGCCTCCTTTAATGAAAAGGCTTTGCGTTAGAAGCAGGTATTCAGGAGTGACATATCAGAGATCCACCCGTTCTGTACCAAACAACTAAATTCTCTACAACTGAAACTAAGTTTATGGGAGTCCTTTTGCCTGAACCTGGGTTGTTAAGAAAAATGAGCATCATGTAATAACAAAGGGGCACAATCCCAATGTGTGGACCTGTGATGTAATTTCCCCATTGAATCAAGTCATGGAAGAGTTCCTATTTTGTTATGAATGTTAAATCCTTATTGGAAACCACAGCTGATTACTTGATAGCCAGATCAGTGAGGGCACAAAATTAATGAGAACCATTTGAAGTTCTTGACTCTGAAACTGTTTTTATCTCTGCCTCATTTATTGAAATATCATCAGTTCAGTTCAGTTCAGTCGCCCAGTCATGTCCGACTCTTTGCGATCCCATGAACTGCAGCACGCCAGGCCTCCCTGTCCATCACTAACTCCCGGAGTCCATGTCCATTGAGTCGGTGATGCCATCCAGCCATCTCATCCTCTGTCGTCCCCTTCTCCTCCTGCCCCCAATCCCTCCCAGCATCACGGTCTTTTCAAATGAGTCAACTCTTCGCATGAGGTGGCCAAAGTATTGGAATTTCAGCTTCAAAATCAGTCCTTCCAATGAACAACCAGGACTAATCTCCTTTAGGATGGACTGGTTGGATCCTCTTGCAGTCCAAGGGACTCTCAACAGTCTTCCCCAATATCACAGTTCAAAAGGATCAATTCTTCAGTGCTCAGCTTTCTTTATAGTCCAACTCTCACATCCATACATGACTACTGGAAAAACCATAGCCTTGACTAGACAGACGTTTGTTGGCAAACTAATGTCTCTGCTTTTTATTTATTTATTTATTTTTATTTATTTATTTATTTTCTTTTTTTTAATGAAACTTTTTATTACTTTCACATAATTAATCATGTACATCTTCATTTTTAGCAGCTAACAAATAATTCCATAGGATGGAGGTACCATAATGTTTTAACCGTTTTTTTTTAAAATATTTAGGATTGTAAAATTTTTTATAAATAAAGCTTTTTATGCTTTACATATAGATGTCTTTGGATACTAGTGTGATGATTTTCTTAGGATAAATCCTCACAAGCCAACTTACTAGGTCAGAGTATGCATTCTATTAAGACTTGTCCTGCAAATTGCCAAAATGCTCTAAGTATCCATTCCTAAGATCCTTGCTAACAGTAAAGAAACTATTCATGTTTTTAATCTGATACATTCTTACTGTATATGACACATTCTTACTTTGATACAAGCTAGTGTTTTTTTTTTTTCCATTTATTTTTATTAGTTGGAGGCTAATTACTTTACATCATTACAGTAGTTTTTGTCATACATTGAACTGAATTAGCCATGGATTTACATGTATTCCCCATCCCGGTCCCCCCTCCCACCTCCCTCTCCACCCGATCCCTCTGGGTCTTCCCAGTCCACCAGGCCCGAGCACTTGTCTTATGCATCCAACCTGGGCTGGTGATCTGTTTCACCCTAGATAATATACATGTTTCAATGCTGTTCTCTTGAAGCATCCCACCCTCGCCTTCTCCCAGAGTCCACAAGTCTGTTCTATACATCTGAGTCTCTTTTTCTGTTTTGCACATAGGGTTATCGTTACCATCTTTCTAAAGTCCATATATATGTGTTAGTATACTGTAATGGTCTTTATCTTTCTGGCTTACTTCACTCTGTTTAATGGGCTCCAGTTTCATCCATCTCATTAGAACTGATTCAAATGAATTCTTTTTAATGGCTGAGTAATATTCCATGGTGTATATGTACCACAGCTTCCTCATCCATTCGTCTGCTGATGGGCATCTAGGTTGCTTCCATGTCCTGGCTATTATAAACAGTGCTGTGATGAACATTGGGGTGCACGTGTCTCTTTCAGATCTGGTTTCCTCGGTGTGTATGCCCAGAAGTGGGATTGCTGGGTCATATGGCAGTTCTATTTCCAGCTTTTTAAGAAATCTCCACACTGTTTTCCATAGTGGCTGTACTAATTTGCATTCCCACCAACAGTGTAAGAGGGTTCCCTTTTCTCCACACCCTCTCCAGCATTTATTGCTTGTAGACTTTTGGATAGCAGCCATCCTGACTGGCGTATAATGGTACCTCATTGTGGTTTTGATTTGCATTTCTCTGATAATGAGTGATGTTGAGCATCTTTTCATGTGTTTGTTAGCCATCTGTATGTCTTCCTTGGAGAAATGTCTGTTGAGTTCTTTGGCCCATTTTTTGATTGGGTCATTTATTTTTCTGGAGTTGAGCTGGAGGAGTTGCTTGTGTATTTTTGAGATTAATCCTTTGTCTGTTGCTTCATTTGCTATTATTTTCTCCCAATCTGAGGGCTGTCTTTTCACCTTGCTTATAGTTTCCTTTGTTGTGCAAAAGCTTTTAAGTTTCATTAGGTCCCATTTGTTTATTTTTGCTTTTATTTCCAATATTCTGGGAGGTGGGTCATAGAGGATCCTGCTGTGATTTATGTCGGAGAGTGTTTTGCCTATGTTCTCCTCTAGGAGTTTGATAGTTTCTGGTCTTACATTTAGATCTTTAATCCATTTTGAGTTTATTTTTGTGTATGGTGTTAGAAAGTGTTCTAGTTTCATTCTTTTACAGGTGGTTGACCAGTTTTCCCAGCACCACTTGTTAAAGAGGTTGTCTTTTTTCCATTGTATATCCTTGCCTCCTTTGTCGAAGATAAGGTGACCATAGGTTCATGGATTTATCTCTGGGCTTTCTATTCTGTTCCATTGATCTATATTTCTGTCTTTGTGCTAGTACCATACTGTCTTGATGACTGTGGCTTTGTAGTATAGTCTGAAGTCAGGCAGATTGATTCCTCCAGTTCCATTCTTCTTTCTCAGGATTACTTTGGCTATTTGAGGTTTTTTGTATTTCCATACAAATTGTGAAATTATTTGTTCTAGTTCTGTGAAAAATACCGTTGGTAGTTTGATAGGGACTGCATTGAATCTATAGATTGCTTTGGGTAGTATAGCCATTTTGACAATATTGATTCTTCCAATCCAGGAACACGGTATATTTCTCCATCTGTTTGTGTCCTCTTTGATTTCTTTCATCAGTGTTTTATAGTTTTCTATGTATAGGTCTTTTGTTTCTTTAGGTAGATATACTCCTAAGTATTTTATTCTTTTTGTTGCAATGGTGAATGGTATTGTTTCCTTAATTTCTCTTTCTGTTTTCTCATTGTTAGTGTATAGGAATGCAAGGGATTTCTGTGTGTTAATTTTATATCCTGAAACTTTACTATAATCATTGATTAGCTCTAGTAATTTTCTGGTAGAGTCTTTAGGGTTTTCTATGTAGAGGATCATGTCATCTGCAAACAGCGAGAGTTTCACTTCTTCTTTTCCTATCTGGATTGCTTTTACTTCTTTTTCTGCCCTGATTGCTGTGGCCAAAACTTCCAAAACTATGTTGAATAGTAGTGGTGAGAGTGGGCACCTTTGTCTTGTTCCTGATTTCAGGGGAAATGCTTTCAATTTTTCACCATTGAGGGTGATGCTTGCTGTGGGTTTGTCATATATAGCTTTTATTATGTTGAGGTATGTTCCTTCTATTCCTGCTTTCTGGAGAGTTTTAATCATAAATGGATGTTGAATTTTGTCAAAGGCTTTTTCTGCATCAATTGAGATAATCATATGGTTTTTATCTTTCAATTTGTTAATGTGGTGTATTACATTGATTGACTTGCGGATATTAAAGAATACTTGCATTCCTGGGATAAAGCCCACTTGGTCATGATGTATGATTTTTTTAATATGTTGTTGGATTCTGTTTGCTAGAATTTTGTTAAGGATTTTTGCATCTATGTTCATCAGTGATATTGGCCTGTAGTTTTCTTTTTTTGTGGCATCTTTGTCTGGTTTTGGAATGAGGGTGATGGTGGCCTCATAGAATGAGTTTGGAAGTTTACCTTCTTCTGCAATTTTCTGGAAGAGTTTGAGTAAGATAGGTGTTAGCTCTTCTCTAAATTTTTGGTAGAATTCAGCTGTGAAGCCATCTGGTCCTGGGCTTTTGTTTGCTGGAAGATTTCTGATTACAGTTTCGATTTCCTTGCTTGTGATCATTTTGTTAAGATCTTCTATTTCTTCCTGGTTCAGTTTTGGAAAGTTATACTTCTCTAAGAACTTGTCCATTTCTTCCAAGTTGTCCATTTTATTGGCATAGAGCTGCTGGTAGTAGTCTCTTATGATCCTTTGTATTTCAGTGTTGTCTGTTGTGACATTTTCATTTCTAATTTTGTTAATTTGGTTCTTCTCCCTTTGTTTCTTAATGAGTCTTGCTAATGGTTTGTCAATTTTGTTTATTTTTTCAAAAAACCAGCTTTTAGCTTTGTTGATTTTTGCTATGATCTCTTTAGTTTCTTTTGCATTTATTTCTGCCCTAATTTTTTTGGTTTTTTTTTTGGTTTTTTTTTTTACTGTTTATTTATTTATTTTTTTCTAAATTTTTATTAGTTGGAGGCTAATTACTTTACATCATTACAGTAGTTTTTGTTATACATTGATATGAATTAGCCATGGATTTACATGTACTCCCCATCCCAGTCCCCCCTCCCACCTCCCTCTCCACCCGATCCCTCTGGGTCTTCCCAGTGCACCAGGCCCGAGCACTTGTCTCATGTACCCAACCTGAGCTGGTTATCCGTTTCACCCTAGATAATATACATGTTTCAATGCTGTTCTCTTGAAACATCCCACCCTCGCCTTCTCCCAGAGTCCACAAGTCTGTTCCATACATCTGAGTCTCTTTTTCTGTTTTGCATATAGGGTTATCGTTACCATCTTTCTAAAGTCCATATATATGTGTTAGTATACTGTAATGGTCTTTATCTTTCTGGCTTACTTCACTCTGTATAATGGGCTCCAGTTTCATCCATCTCATTAGAACTGATTCAAATGAATTCTTTTTAATGGCTGAGTAGTATTCCATGGTGTATATGTACCACAGCTTCCTCATCCATTCGTCTGCTGATGGGCATCTGGGTTGCTTCCATGTCCTGGCTATTATAAAGAGTGCTGCGATGAACATTGGGGTGCACGTGTCTCTTTCAGATCTGGTTTCCTTGGTGTGTATGCCCAGAAGTGGGATTGCTGGGTCATATGGCAGTTCTATTTCCAGCTTTTTAAGAAATCTCCACACTGTTTTCCATAGTGGCTGTACTAATTTGCATTCCCACCAACAGTGTAAGAGGGTTCCCTTTTCTCCACACCCTCTCCAGCATTTATTGCTTGTAGACTTTTGGATAGCAGCCATCCTGACTGGCGTATAATGGTACCTCATTGTGGTTTTGATTTGCATTTCTCTGATAATGAGTGATGTTGAGCATCTTTTCATGTGTTTGTTAGCCATCTGTATGTCTTCCTTGGAGAAATGTCTGTTGAGTTCTTTGGCCCATTTTTTGATTGGGTCATTTATTTTTCTGGAGTTGAGCTGGAGGAGTTGCTTGTATATTTTTGAGATTAATCCTTTGTCTGTTGCTTCGTTTGCTATTATTTTCTCCCAGTCTGAGGGCTGTCTTTTCACCTTACTTATAGTTTCCTTTGTTGTGCAAAAACTTTTAAGTTTCATTAGGTCCCATTTGTTTATTTTTGCTTTTATTTCTGAAATTCTGGGATGTGGGTCATAGAGGATCCTGCTGTGATTTATGTCGGAGAGTGTTTTGCCTATGTTCTCCTCTAGGAGTTTGATAGTTTCTGGTCTTACATTTAGATCTTTAGTCCATTTTGAGTTTATTTTTGTGTATGGTGTTAGAAAGTGTTCGAGTTTCATTCTTTTACAGGTGGTTGACCAGTTTTCCCAGCACCACTTGTTAAAGAGGTTATCTTTTTTCCATTATATATCCTTGCCTCCTTTGTCGAAGGTAAGGTGACCATAGGTTCGTGGATTTATCTCTGGGCTTTCTATTCTGTTCCATTGATCTATATTTCTGTCTTTGTGCCAGTACCATACTGTCTTGATGACTGTGGCTTTGTATTATAGTCTGAAGTCAGGCAGATTGATTCCTCCAGTTCCATTCTTCTTTCTCAGAATTACTTTGGCTATTCGAGGTTTTTTGTATTTCCATACAAATTGTGAAATTATTTGTTCTAGTTCTGTGAAAAATTCTGTTGGTAGTTTGATAGGGATTGCATTGAATCTATAGATTACTTTGGGTAGTTTAGCCATTTTGACAATATTGATTCTTCCAATCCATGAACACGGTATATTTCTCCATCTGCTTGTGTCCTCTTTGATTTCTTTCATCAGTGTTTTATAGTTTTCTATGTATAGGTCTTTTGTTTCTTTAGGTAGTTTCTTTCCTTCTACTAACCCTGGGGTTCTTCATTTCTTTCTCCTCTAGTTGCTTTAGGTGTAGAATTACGTTATTTATTTGACTTTTTTCTTGTTTCTTGAGGTAGACCTGTAATGCTATGAATCTTCCCCTTGGCACTGCTTTTACAGTGTCCCATAGGTTTTGGGTTGTTTTGTTTTCATTTTCATTCATTTCTATGCATATTTTGATTTCTTTTTTGATTTCTTCTATGATTTGTTGGTTATTCAGAAGCGTGTTGTTTAGCCTCCATATGTTTGAATTTTTAATAATTTTTTTCCTGTAATTGAGATCTAATCTTACTGCACTGTGGTCAGAAAAGATGACTGGAATGATTTCAATCTTTTTGAATTTACCAAGACTAGATTTATGGCCCAGGATGTGATCTATTCTGGAGAAGGTTCCGTGTGCACTTGAGAAAAAGGTGAAGTTGATTGTTTTGGGGTGAAACGTCCTATAGATGTCAATTAGGTCTAGCTGGTCCATTGTGTCCGTTAAAGTTTGTGTTTCCTTGTTCATTTTCTGTTTAGTTGATCTATCCATAGTTGTGAGTGGGGTATTAAAGTCTCCTACTATTATTGTGTTACTATTAATTTCCTCTTTCATACTCGTTAACGTTTGCCTTACATATTGCGGTGCTCCTATGTTGGGTGCATATATATTTATAATTGTTATATCTTCTTCTTGGATTGATCCTTTGATCATTATGTAGTGTCCATCTTTGTCTCTTTTCACAGACTTAATTTGAAAGTCTATTTTATCTGATATGAGTATTGCGACTCCTGCTTTCTTTTGGTCTCCGTTTGTGTGGAATATTTTTTTCCAGCCGTTCACTTTTAGTCTGTATGTGTCCCTTGCTTTGAGATGGGTCTCTTGTAGACAGCATATATAGGGGTCTTGCTTTTGTATCCATTCAGCCAGCCTTTGTCTTTTGGTTGGGGCATTCAACCCATTTACATTTAAGGTAATTACTGATAGGTATGGTCTGTCTCTGCTTTATAATATGCTATCTATGTTGGTCATAACCTTCCTTCCAAGGAGTTAGTGTCTTTTAATTTCATGGCTGCAATCACCATCTGCCATGATTTTGGAGCCCAGAAAAATAAAGTTAGCCACTGTTTCCCCATCTATTTGCCATGAAGTGATGGGACTGGATGCCATGATCTTAGTTTTCTGAATGTTGAACTTTAAGCCAACTTTTTCACTCTCCTCTTTCACTTTCTTCAAGAGGCTTTTTAGTTCTTCTTCACTTTCTTCCATAAGGGTGGTGTCATCTGCATATCTGAGGTTATTGATATTTCTCCCAGCAGTCTTGATTCCAGCTTGTGCTTCCTCCAGCCCAGCATTTCTCATGATGTACTCTGCATATAAGTTAAATAAGCAGGGTGACAATACACAGCCTTGATGTACTCCTTTTCCTATTTGGAACCAGTCTGTTCCGTGTCCAGTTCTAACTGTTGCTTCCTGACGTGCCTACAGGTTTCTCAAGAGGCAGGTCAGGTGGTCTGGTATTCCTGTCTCTTTCAGAATTTTCCACAGTTTACTATGATCCACACAGTCAAAGGCTTTGGTATAGTCAATAAAGCAGAAATAGATGTTTTTTTAGAAATCTCTTGCTTTTTCGGTGATCTGGCAGATATTGGCAATTTGATCTCTGGTTCCTCTGTCTTTTCTAAAACCAGCTTGAACATTTGCAAGTTCATGGTTCATGTATTGCTGAAGCCTGGCTTGGAGAATTTTGAGCATTACTTTACTAGTGTGTGACATGAGTGCAGCTGTGCAGTAGTTTCAGCATTCTTTGGCATCACCTTTCTTTGGGATTGAAATGAACACTGACCTTTTCCAGTCCTGTGGCCACTGTTGAGTTTTCCAAATTTGCTGGCATATCGAGTGTAGCACTTTCATAGCATCATCTTGATGCTATGAAGGATGCCTGAAGGATTTGAAATAGCTCGACTGAAACAAACAAACAAACAAACAACAACAAAAAGAAATAGCTCGACTGGAATGAATTCTGGAATTCCAGCTTTGTTCATAGTGATGCTTCCTAAGACCCACTTGACTTCACATTCCAGGATGTCTGGCTCTAGGTGAGTGATCAGACCATCGTGATTATCTGAGTTGTGAAGATCTTTTTTGTACAGTTCTTCTGTGTATTCTTGCCACCTCTTCTTAATATCTTCTGCTTCTGTATGTCCATACCATGTCTGTCCTTTATTGACTCCATCTTTGCATGAAATTTTCCCTTGGTATTTCTAATTTTCTTGAAGAGATCTCTAGTCTTTCCCATTATATTGTTTTCCTCTATTTCTTTGCATTGGTTGCTGAGGAAGGCTTTCTTATCTCTCCTTGCTATTCTTTGGAACTCTGCATTCAAATGGGTATATGTTTCCTTTTCTCTGCTTTTCACTTCTCTTCTTTTCACAGCTCTTTGTAAGGCCTCCTCAGACAACCATTTTGCCTTTTTGCATTTCTTTTTCTTAGGGATGATCTTTTAAAAAAATATTTATTTATTTTACTTTACAACACTGTATTGGTTTTGCTATATATTGACTTGAATCTGCCATGGGTGTACATGTGTTCCCCATCCTGAACCCCCCTCCCAACTCCCTCCCCATCCCGTCCCTCTGGGTCACCCCAGTGCACCAGCCCTCAGCTTCCTGTATCATGCATCAAACCTGGATTGGCGACTCATTTCACATATGATAATTATGATCCTGATCCCTGTCTCCTGTACAATGTCACGAATGTCCATCCATAGCTCATCAGGCACTCTATCAGATTTAGTGCCTTAAATCTATTTCTCACTTCAACTGTATAGTCATAAGGGATTTGATTTGGGTCATACCTACATGATCTAGTGGTTTTCCCCACTTTCTTCAATTTCAGTCTGAATGTGGCAATAAGGAACTCATGATCTGAGCTACAGTCATTTCCTGGTCTTGTTTTTGCTGACTGTATAGAGCTTCTCCATCTTTAGCTGCAAAGAATATAATCAGTCTGATTTTTGTGTTGACCATTTGGTGATGTCCATGTGTAGAGTCTTCTCTTGTGTTGTTGGAAGAGGGTGTTTGCTATGACCAGTGTGTTCTCTTGGCAAAACTCTATTAGCCTTTGCCCTGCTTCATTCTGTACTCCAAGGCCAAATTTGCCTGTTACTCCAGGTGTTTCTTGACTTACTACTTTTGCATTCCAGTCCCCTATAATGAAAGGACATCTTTTTTGGGTGTTAATTCTAAAAGGTCTTGTAGGTCTTTATAGAACCATTCGACTTCAGCTTCTTCAATATTACCGGTCGGGGCATAGGCTTGGATTACCGTGATAATGAATGGTTTGCTTTGGAAACGAACAGAGATCATTCTATTGTTTTTGTGATTGCATCCAAGTACTGCGTTTCAGACTCTTGTTGACTATGATGGCTACTCCATTTCTTCTAAGGGATTCCTGCCCACAGTAGTAGATATAATGGTCATCTGAGTTAAAGTCACCCACTCCAGTCCATCTTAGTTCGCTGATTCCTCGAATGTCGATGTTCACTCTTGGCATCTCCTGTTTGACCACTTCCAATTTACCTTGATTCATGGACCTAACATTCCAGGTTCCTATACAGTATTGCTCTTTACAGCATCGGATCTTGTTTCTATCACCAGTTACATCCACAACTGGGTGTTGTTTTTGCTTTGGTTTCATCCTTTCATTCTTTTTTGGAGTTATTTCTCCACTGATCTCCAGTAGCATATTGGGCACCTACTGACCTGGGGAGTTCGTCTTTCAGTATCATATCATTTTGCCTTTTCATACTGCTCATGGGGTTCTCAAGGCAACAATACTGAAGTGGTTTGCTATTCCCTTCTTCAGTGGACCACACTCTGTCTGACCTCTCCACCATGACCCGACCATCTTGGGTGGCCCCACACGGCATGGCTTAGTTTCATTGAGTTAGACACGCTGTGGTCGGTGTGATCAGATTGGCTACTTGTCCGTGATTGTGGTTGCAGTGTGTCTGCCCGCTGATGCCCTCTTTCAGTGCCTACCATCTTACTTGGGTTTCTCTTGCCTTGGACGTGGGGTATCTCTTCACAGCTGCTCCAGAAAAGCGCAGCCTCTGCTCTTTCCCTTGGATTATCATGAATGGCCTTTATTACACTGAGATTTGTCTCCTGTATTCCCACTTTCTGAAGAGTTTTTGTCACAAATGGGTGAAGAGCTTTGCCAAAAGCTTTCTTTGCCTATATTAAGATGATTAAGTGATTTTTAGTCCTCAATTTGTTAACCTGGTATATCACATTGATTACTTTGTTGATATTGAACTATCCTTATATCTCTGGGATAAATCCTATTTGATCATGGTGTATGGTCCTTTCAACTTATATTGAATTTAGTTGCTAATATTTTGTTGAAGAATTTTGCATCTAGGTTCATCAGTATATTGGCCTGTAATTTTCTCTCTTTTTGTGATATTTTTGTCTGGTTTTGGGTGATGCAGGCCTCATAGAGTGAGTTCAGAACCATCCCTTTCTCTGTAAATTTTTTGAAGTAGTTTCAGAAAGACAGGTGCTAAGTCTTCACTAAATGTTTGGTAGAACTTACCTGTGAAGTAATCTGGTCCTGGAATTTTTATTTTTAATTGAAAGTGTGTGTTAGTTGCTCAGTCATGTCTGACTCTTTGTGACCCTAAGAATGGTAGCCTTCCAGGTTCCTCTGTCTGTGGAATTCTCCAGGCAAGAATACTGGAATGGGTTGCCATTTTCTCTTCCAGGGGATCTTCCCAACCCAGTAGTCAAACCCTGGTCTCCTGCATTGCAGGCAGACTCTTTACCATCTGAGCCACCATAACTTTAATTTTTTATAAAAGCATTTAATTTAATTACTGGTAATTGATATGTTCATATTTCCTGTTTTTTCCTAGTTCAGTCTTGCAGGATTGTGCATTACTAGGAATTTGCCCATTTCTTCTAAGTTGCTTAGTTTATTGGCATAAAATTGTTTGCAGTAATCTCTTATGATCCTTTTTGCTTTCTGTGGGATTATTTGTAACTTGTCTTTTTTCAATTTTTGTTTTTATTGATTTGGGCCTTGATGAGTCTGGCTAAAGTTGTGTCAATTTCACTTATCTTTTCAATGAACCAGGTCTTAGTTTTCATTATTATTATTATTTGTAGTCTCTTTTCCTATATATTTATATTCTGATCATTATGATTTCTTTCCTTCTACTAACTTTGGGATTTGTTTATTTTCTATTTCTTTTAGGTGGTTAGATTGTTAGTTGAGATTTCTCCTGTTTCTTGAAGCAGGCTTCTTTTGCTCTAAGCTTCCCTCTTAGAACTGCTTCTGCTGCATCCTATAGATTCCTGGAGGAGGGCATGGCACCCTGCTCCAGTATTTTTGCCTGGAGAATCCCCTTGAACAGAGGAGCCTGGTAGACTACAGTCCGCAGAGTCACCCAGAGTGGGACACAACTGAAGCAACTTAGCACACGTAGATTCTAGGTCATTTTGGTTTTTTGTTTGTTTTTGTTTTAATTTGTCTTCACCTATTTTAAAATTTCTTCTTTCTTTCAGTGATTAATTGGTTGTTTACTTTTGTATTGTTTAGCCTCCACTTGCTTTTTCAGTTTTTTTTTTTTCCCTATTGTTGATTTCTAGTTTTGTAGTGTTATGGCCAAAAAATAAATTTCTTGATATGGTTATACTATTATTACTATTTTCCCCAGTTCTCCATCTTCTGCCTGGCCATAATATTTAAATGTAATAGCTCTATCAAGTGGTACAACATGTGACTTAAACCCTCTCCTCTAGGCTGCAGAGTATTTACTAACTATATGTGTTGCACTGTCCTGAGGATAATACATGTGAAGAAAATTTGAAAAGAAATCTTTTTGCCTAGGCAGACTTCTTTTATTGAATGAGCAGTTGAATTCCCAAAAGTCTAAAATAGTCAGTGAGAAGGCATATGATTTTATGTTTCTATATTTCTACACCAGAAGTGTTGGTACTAGAATTTTAGCCTCATTTGTTCTCCAACTCTAGATATCACACTTCCTGAAAATATAGCAAGTCACAAGGTTCCTGTAGGTAGCGTATGTCCCAATGTGTTTATAGTACAGCTGAGAGCTTGACTCAGAATCTCACCGTCATCTGGTGACCTTAGCTAGTGTGGAGATGCTCTCAGGGATTTGCAACCTTGATGAAACCCCATGGAATTGTTCACATAGTGTTTACCATCCTTTATGTCTCAGTTCATGATACCCTAGGGCTTATACCAGGATGGCTTTCTCACACAAATTTCCAACCAGGAATGGAAACTGTTACTACATTAGTTTAAAGTTCACAGAAAAGAACCAACCAGGTGAAGATGTGCTGTTTGTGGACAAATTCTCCCAAATATCTGTTTCTAAGGCAAAATCTTAAAAAAAAAAAAAAAAACAAAAAACAAACAAACAACAACAAAAAAAAACAACAGAGATAATTAATTCCTAGGAGGGCAAAGCCTTAGATATTAATAGAAAAATCAGTCTTTTTTTTTTCCAGTGTTCACTCATCTTTATTCTTTTTTAAAAAATTTTTATTTTTTTCATTTATTTTTATTAGTTGGAGGCTAATTACTTTACAATATTGTAGTGGTTTTTTGCCATACATTGACATGAATCAGCCATGGATTTACGTGTGTTCCCCATTCTGATCCCCCCTCCCACCTCTCTCCCCATCCCATCCCTCTGGGTCTTCCCAGTGCACCAGCTCTGAGCACTTGTCTCAGGCATCCAACCTGGGCTGGTGATCTGTTTCACCCTTGATAGTACACTTGTTTCAGTGCTATTCTCTCGGAACATCCCACCCTCGCCTTCTCCCAAGAGTCCCAAAGTCTGTTCTGTACATCCGTGTCTGTTTTTCTGTTTTGCATATAGGGTTATCATTACCATCTTTTAAAATTCCATATATATGCATTAGTATACTGTATAGGTCTTTTATCTTTCTGGCTTACTTCACTCTGTATAATGGGCTCCAGTTTCATCCATCTCGTTTGAACTGATTCAAATGAATTCTTTTTAATGGTTAAGTAATATTCCATTGCTCTTTACAGCACCGGACCTTGCTTCTATCACCAGTCCCATCCACAACTGGGTATTGTTTTTGCTTTGGCTCCATCCCTTCAATCATTATGGAGTTATTTCTCCACTGATCTCCAGTAGCATATTGGGCACCTACCGACCTGGGGAGTTCCTCTTTTAGTATCCTATCATGTTGCCTTCTCATACTGTTCATGGGGTACTCAAGGCAAGAATACTGAAATAGGAAAAGGAGTATATCAAGGTTGTATATTGTCATCCTGCTTATTTAACTTATATGCAGAGTACATCATGAGAAGCGCTGGGCTGGAAGAAGCACAACCTGGAATCAAGATTGCTGGGAGAAATATCAATAACCTCAGATATGCAGATGACACCACCCTTATGGCAGAGAGTGAATAGAAACGAAAGAGCTTCTTGATGAACGTGAAAGAGGAGAGTGAAAAAGTTGGCCTAAAGCTTAACATTCAGAAAACTAAGATCATGGCACCTGGTCCCATCACCTCATGGGAAATAGATGGGGAGACAGTGGAAACAGTGTCAGACTTTATTTTTTTGGGCTCCAAAATCACTGCGGATGGTTACGGCAGCCATGAAATTAAAAGACGCTTACTCCTTGGAGGGAAAGTTACGACCAACCTAGACAGCATATTAAAAAGCAGAGACATTACTTTGCCAACAAAGGTCTGTCTGGTCAAGGCTATGGTTTTTTCAGTGGTCATGTATGGATGTGACAGTTGGACGGTGAAGAAAGCTGAGCGCCGAAAAATTGATGCTTTTGAACTGTGGTGTTGGAGAAGACTCTTGAGAGTCCCTTGGACTGCAAGGAGATCCAACCAGTCCATCCTAAAGGAGATCAGTCCTGGGTGTTCATTGGACGGACTGATGCTGAAGCTGAAACTCCAAAACTTTGGCCGCCTCATGCGAAAAGTTGACTCGTTGGAAAAGACCCTGCTGTTGGGAAGGATTGGGGGCAGGAGGAGAAGGGGACAACAGAGGATGAGATTGTTGGATGGCATCACTGACTCGATGGGCGTGAGTTTGAATAAACTCCGGGAGTTGGTAATGGACAGGGAGGCCTGGCATGCTGCGATTCATGGGGTCGCAAAGAGTCGGACACGACTGAGTGACTGAACTGAACTGAACTGAATATTCCATTGTGTATATGTACCATAGCTTTCTTATCCATTCATCTGCTGATGGGCATCTAGGTTGCTTCCATGTCCTGGCTATTATAAACAGTGCTGCGATGATCATTGGGGTGCACGTGTCTCTTTCAGGTCTAGTTTCCTCAGTGTGTATGCCTAGAAGTGGGATTGCTGGGTCATATGGCAGTTCTATTTCCAGTTTTCTAAGAAATCTCCACACTGTTCTCCATAATGGCTGTACTAGTTTGCATTCCCACCAACAGTGTAAGAGGGTTCCCTTTTCTCCACACCCTCTCCAGCATTTACTGCTTGTAGAATTTTGGATAGCAGCCATCCTGACTGGCGTGTAATGGTACCTCATTGTGGTTTTAATTTGCATTTCTCTGATAATGAGTGATGTTGAGCATCGTTTCATGTGTTTGTTAGCCATCTGTATGTCTTCTTTGGAGAAATGTCTGTTTAGTTCTTTGGCCCACTTTTTGATTGGGTCATTTATTTTTCTGGAGTTGAGCTGGAGGAGTTGCTTGTATATTTTTGAGATTAATCCTTTGTCTGTTGCTTCGTTTGCTATTATTTTCTCCCAATCTGAGGGCTGTCTTTTCACCTTACTTATAGTTTCCTTTGTTGTGCAAAAGCTTTTAAGTTTCATTAGGTCCCATTTGTTTGTTTTTGCACTGTTGATTTTTAATCTGGTTTTTTCATTTCCATTTTCTTCTAAGGGGTTTAGAATTAAAATAATTAAAGTTTTCCTTCCTGATATTGATGTTTTAGGTGTTTTAGGATATTTTGCAGAAATATTTGTTTTTCTCACTGTTTATGTGTTTAACTATAATTAATAACAAATAGGTTTATGATTTATGGATTCCCATGGAGAATCCATGTGAGAGAGAAGGACAGCACTTGGAGTCTGTTTTTTGCATAAAAAATCTCAGTTCAAAAACTGAGAACCAAAGAGAAAATGAATTAGAATATGACATTAAAATATACCCTCTACTGTGATTCAGTCAGTTCAGTCATTCAGACATGTCCAACTCTTTGTGACCCCATGAACCGTAGCATGCCAGGCCTCCCTGTCCATCACCAACTCCCAAAGTTTACCCAAACTCATGTCCATTGAGTCGGTGATGCCATCCAACCATCTCATCGTCTGTCATCCCCTTCTCCTCCTGCCTTTAATCTTTCCCAGAATCAGGGTCTTTTCAAATGAGTCAGCTCTTTGCATCAGGTGGCCTGCTGTGATTGGGAGTCTTTATTAAACTCCAAGCTCAAAGGCTAGTTTATTCTAATTCTATTCAAACTTTGGTGGATCTTGTTAGATCTTATTTTTGTTTCAGTGGATGTGGTCCCAGTAGCATGATTGAATTTCTGTATCCCTGAACTGGACTTCCCTGGTGGCTCAGTAGTAAAGAATCCACTTGCCATCACAAGAGATGCAGATTTTATCCTTGGGTTGGGGAGACCCTCTGGAGTAGGAAATGGCATCCTACTCCAGTGTTCTTGTATGGAAAATTCCATGGACAAAGGAGCCTGGTGGGCTTCAGTCCATGGGATTACAAAGACTTGGACATGGCTGAACACACACACACACACATGACTTTAGACTTTCATCGTTTTCTTAGAGAGTCAAAACAGGTATTGCTAAATATGAGAGATGAAAGCTAATTCTCTTTGTCACTGTATAGTGATTTCCCCCCCTTATATACAGTCACTTTAAGGTGTTTGAACAGAGTAAGATGTGTTGCTGTGAAAAAAAAAATTACTGTTTTGGGCATTAGAAGATTTGGATTCTTGTGTTCTATGGATCAGTTAGCTGTGTTTCTCTCTGGGTCTCAGTTTCCTCATCTTTAAAGACGATCAGGACATTTGGTCCCATCACTTCATGACAAATAGATGGGGAAACAATGGAAATAGTGACAGATTTTATTTTCTTGAGCTCCAAAATCACTGCAGATGGTGGCTATAGCCATGAAATTAAAAGATGCTTGCTCCTTGGAAGAAAAGCTATGACCAACCTAGAAAGCATATTAAAAAGCAGAGACATTACTTTGCCAACAAAAGTCCATCTAGTCTAAGTTATGGTTTTTCCAGTAGCCATGTATGGATGTTAGAATTGGAACATAAAGAAAGCTGAGTGCTGAAGAATTGACGCTTTTGAACTGTGGTGTTGGAGAAGATGCTTGAGAGTCCCTTGGACAGCAAGGAGATCCAACCAGTCAATCCTCAAGGAAATCATTCCTGAATGTTCATTGGAAGAATTGATGCTGAAGCTGAAATTCCAAAACTTTGGCCACCTGATGCAAAGAACTAACTCATTTGAAGACCCTGATGCTGGAAAAGATTGAAGGCAGGAGGAGAAGGGGACAACAGTGGATTATATGGTTGGATAGAATCACTGACTCAATGGACAAGAATTTGAGCAAGCTCCAGATTTGGTGATGGACAGGGAGGTTGGTGTGCTGCAGTCCATGGGGGTCTCAAAGAGTCGGACATGACTGAGCGACTGAAATGAACTAAACTGATGAGATTATAAAATGCAAAGTACTGGGAGATTTTTTGTTTACAAAATTCCAGGTCTTGTCCAATCGACCCTAGATCCCATTAACATCTTTCACTGTATTTCATAGGTTAGCAAAAGAACTGCCATAGATTTCATGTGGTCACTGGTGGCCATGTCTAAACTCTGGCATTGCTGATTCCCAGAAGTAAACTGAATTCCTCCTGGAGAGGCACTCAATGGTAAAGAGCTAGAGACAGAAATCCTGAATTTGAATACAGTCTTCTCTATTTGTTATTTCATCATCATTACTTTGGGCAAGTCATTTATCTTCTTGTAACCACAGTTTCTTCTTCTTTACAATACAGACAACCGTATACCAACCTCACAAGGATCATTTGACAGACCACGTACATGTAAAGTATTTAGTATAATGCCTAGTACATTGTGAAACTCAACAAATTTGATAGTTATTATAGAAATGCCATTGTGTAAAAAATAAATCTCTGCATTCTATAAAGATTGAGAAAAAGCAGGCTTATAGTAAAAGTGTATTTCCCAATATTTGAGTATACTGAATGTAAGCAAGTAACAAAGATTTCCCTGCTTAAGAAGTAATGTGTCTGCTGAAGTTCTTACCTCTTGATTGTAGTCTGGGTGCCATTTTATGGAAGGTCAAGATTATTTTGCTGTCCATAACTTTTTCCCATTTCTCATTTTTCCAAAATTATGAGTATTAGAGAATATGAGCGGAAATAGGAACAGAATTGGTCTTTGAACTAAGACAAAAAAAAAAAAAAAAAAACCCTGAAAATTATCCTGTGTTTGGGTCTATCAATTAACAGAGGACACCAAAAATGTCCACTGAGCTGTTTTGTTTATGAGTTGGTTATTGTGTTGTGTTAGATAGAAGGAGCTGATGTAAATTGTAAAACAGAACTGTTTTAAAACTAATTGCTTCAAAGTTTGCAAGAAACTGAAATAATAAGTGAAATAATGAGGATGAATGAGTTAAGTTTGGAATTTTCTGTCTGATTTTGATCATGAAATCCAGGCTTTGGTACAGACCATTGGGAAAGTATGAAAATATACCAGTTGGTTCTTGGTTCTCCCAGGTGCCATCTTCTCTAGAGAAGAGTTGGCAATTAGAAGTGCACACAGACTTTCTTCTCAAGTGTTATTGTCCGTGGAAGGTTTCTCTGATGCCCTGGGCTATTCAGAAGGGAGCCCACTAAAGGGGCTTGGGACTTGAAAGGTAGCTTCTCAACAAAGAGTTTGTGGGATCACCCAGAAGAGTTCCCTGATGCAGAGAATCTGGGGCTTCCCTGGTGGCTCAAATGGTAAAGCATCTGCCTGCGATGAGGGGGTCCTGGGTTCAATCCCTGGGTCTGAAAGATCCCATGGAGAAGGGAATGGCAACCCACTCCAGTACTCTTGCCAGGAAAATTCCATGGACAGAGGAACCTGGTAGGCTACAGTCCATGGGACCACAAAGAGTCGGACAAGATTGAGCAACTTCACTGGAAAAGTTACCTCATTATGTACCTTGCCCACTTGTAACATAGATAATTCATTTTACCCTTCACTGCCTATTTGCTTTTAAAATACATAAATATAAAGAGAATAATGAACTCTTAGTTATTGTAAAATGAAAAGATTAATAATTACAATACTTAGTTGTATGTGTGCATGCTAAGTCATTTCAGTTATGTCTGACTCTTTGCAATGCTATGGACTGTTGCCCACCAGGCTCTTATATCCATGGGATTCTCCAGACAAGCATCCTGGAGTGGGTTGCCATGCCATTCTCCAGGGGATCTTCCCAACCCAGGAATCAAACCCACATCTCTTATGTCTTCTGCATTGGCACACAAGTTCTTTACCACTAGTGCCATCTGGGAATCCCACTTAGTTATATATATTACCTTAAAGTTGACTTGACTAATACATGTATTCCTCATCAAGGAAATTGAAATAGACTTTGCATTACAGTGATCTGGTTGATGACTGAGACTAGGCTTATTACTTGTTAGCATTAATGGCATATGTTAAAACTAGTGATCAATAATTTTTAGATGGTAGACTAAAGACAGCATCTAGGATGATTAGAAGTGGTCCCTGGGGCAGCTAGGGCAAGCTTACCCCTGCCCTGATCCTCTAAAGCTGTTAGAGTCAGCGAGGCCCTCATTCTATGTTCATTTAGAGAACTGATAGCAGTAACTTTATGAGTACATTAAAGCAATTTCCTCAAATATTAATATATTCAGATCATATATTTTTGGGGTCCCACAATATACCAGTACACAACTTCCTATGTTTCTTTTCCCATACATATACCATTCAATTAAAAAATTCATTGTTTCAACCTAAGGCCTCCAGGAAAAAAACATGTAAGTTATATTTATTTTCTGATTAAAATTAGTAATGTAAGCTTCAGAATTTTGGAAAATACTAAAAAATGTAAAAAAAAATCTAAGAGAGTCAACTAAAAGAAATTTTGGTGCATGGGTTCCTAGACAGTTTGGGGAAAAGAAGGAATCATTTGTGATATTGTCAGAATACTGTTAAAAGGTAGCATTTTGCAGTAATTCATTCTTTTATATTCCCTTTTCCTTTTTTTTCTTTCTTAAAAGTAAAGTGTTCCTTGCCAGTGTTTACATTACCCACACCACATAGATGCGGAATGAAAGGAATGTGACTGTGTTCATTCTAGTAGGTCTTACACAGAACCCCCAAATGCAAAAAGTAGTGTTTGTGGTTTTTTTGGTCTTGTACATGGTAACCCTCTCAGGCAACCTGCTCATTGTGGTCACCATCACCACCAGCCAGGCTCTGAACTCCCCCATGTACTTCTTCCTGACCCACCTTTCCTTGATAGACACAGTTTACTCTTCTTTGGCTCCTAAGTTGATTGTGGACTCCCTTCATGAGATCAGGACAATCTCCTTTAATGGCTGTGTGGCTCAAGTCTATGCAGAACACGTTTTTGGTGCTGCTGAGATCGTCCTGCTGACAGAGATGGCCTATGACCGCTACGTGGCCATCTGCAGACCTCTGCACTACACGGCCATCGTGAGCCGCAGGATGTGCCTCCTCCTGCTGGGGGTGGCCTGGACCGGAGGGTTTCTCCACGCAAGCGTTCAGATCCTCTTTACAGTCCGGCTGCCCTTCTGTGGCCCCAACGTCATAGACCACTTCATGTGTGACTTGTACCCCTTGTTGAAGCTTGTCTGCGTGGACACCCACACCCTTGGTCTCTTTGTTGCTGCCAACAGTGGGTTCATCTGCCTGTTAAACCTCCTCCTCCTGTTGGTCTCCTATGTGGTCATCTTGCGCTCCCTAAAGAACTCTAGCCTGGAGGGGAGACGCAGAGCTCTTTCTACATGCGTCTCTCACATCGCTGTAGTTGCGTTATTCTTCGTGCCCTGCGTGTTTGTGTATCTTCGCCCAGTCGCCACTCTGCCCATTGATAAAGCTGTTGCTGTCTTTTACACTACAGTGGCCCCCATGTTAAATCCTTTAATCTACACTCTCAGAAATGCTGAGGTTAAACGTGCTATGAAGAAACTCTGGAAGAAAAAAGTGACTTCATGTATTCCTTATCCCAATCCCCTCTCCCACCTCCCTCTCCACACGATCCCTCTGGGTCTTCCCAGTAAATCCATGGCTGATTCATGTCAATGTATGGCAAAAACCACTACAATGTTGTAAAGTAATTAGCCTCCAACTAATAAAAATAAATGGAAAAAAAAAAAGAAAAAAGTGACTTCAGGTAATAGTTAAACAGAATCATTAAACATTACGGATAGGAGTAATAGAGGTACTCTAGTCCAAGCCTCTTGATGGTACATCGAATCTAGCAAGGGAATGAATAATACTGCTGATGGCCACTTAAGCACAAGAACCAAAGCTTGGATTGGAATCCAGACTTACTGTCTCCCATCTCACTCTCCTTATCACAACTGAATGTGCCTTAATCAATAAATGCTTATCTATTAACAGGAAATCTGGAAATATCTTCAGAAGGTGAAAAGTACAAATCGAGAGTTTTGAATTGGTCTTATTATGTAGCGTGGAGATGTGTTGGTTACTACTGATTATTGAAACATGCCTAATGATATGCCTTTACTTTGGACTCTGGCCTCAATATAAAATTTTTTGTGTGAGTTTTCTTGTTCATTAAATCTTGATTGTACAGTAAAAGAAATACTATTTATGATATGCTTATCAGACTAGCATTGTATTACATATTTTCGATATTGTATTAGGTGGGGTCCAGTCAGGGAACAGAACAGAGTTATTTGAACTGAAAACGTTCACATGCAATCAATAATTATGTCAGGGTTATAACTATAAAAAGGGTAATGAGCTCTCCAAAAAAAGCCCTTTGACTGAGAAATGAGCATCCAAAGGATGAATTCATTTAGAATGTGGACTTCCTTCCCAGGCCGGGATTTCAGTCTTTTGGAGAGAGTGTAGATTTTGCCCATGGATGAGGGATGGCATGTTTGAGCAAACTTCAAGTTAGTGGTAGAACTGAGATACATACTGAGTTATTACTCTTTGTCCACATACTTTTTACTCATTAAACACAACTCTAGTGTGTCTTTCCAGGCAGTTTGGACAGAAATGAGGTAATGAAACTGGTGATATTTATTAAAAATAACTTCACATGGTTTCCCATTGAGCCTGATCCGATGGTCCCAGAGATGATCATTAGTTCATCAGCTGTAACAGTGATCTCTACTCACATTGCACTTCATTGCTTATGCTACTTTTACTTTTTTCCCTTGAAGTTCTGGTTCTTATATCACAAGACAATTTTAATTAGCCTTAAAGTAGTTAAAATACTGTTCTTTTATCTGTTCTAATTGTCTCCTCCTTTGCATCCATGTACCCATGTTGCTCAGACCAGCCTGCTGCCACCACAAACTCATTCCCATATGTTTTTGTGCTGTGTTCTGTTGCTAATCACTGCTGTCAGCAGTTGCGGTTATGCCAAACTACACTCACATTTATAATTTTTGTGAACAGTTTTGATTTGTGAAAATAATAATTGAAAACATTGGTATCTTTATGTTAAGGTACCAACAACATATTATATAATAAGTACATCATATAATTTGGCTTCTAATTTTTAAAATAAAAGCTTTTTCATATGTGAGGAAATCTATATAACACTTTATTTTATTCATATTTAAAAATTAAACTTGGCACACACATTTCTACAGATCCTCATAGTTCTTTTTTAAAATTAGTTTTAATCAGAGTATAGTTGCTTTACAATGTTGCGTTAGTTTCTTGGTGTACAGCAAAGTGAATCAGTCATGCACATTCGTATGTCCCCTCCTGTTTGGATTTCCTGTCCATTTAGGTCACCACTGAATAGAGTTCTCTGTGCTATAGTGTGGGTTCTTATTATTTGTTTCATGCATAGTAGAGTGTGTATGTCAGTCCCAATCTCCCAACTCTTTCCACTCCCCCTTCCCCACTTGGTAACCGTGTTTGTTCTCTATGTGTGTGACTCTATTTTTGCTTTGCAAATAAGTTCATCTGTACTGTTTTTTTAGATTACACATGTAAGTGATATTATTTAATGTTTGTTTTACTCTTTCTGACTTACTTCACTCTGTATGAGAGTCTTTAGCTCCATCCACATCTCCGTGAATGGCACTGTTTCATTTTTTATAATATTCCATTGTATATATGTGCCACATATTCTTTATCCAGTCTCTGTTAATTGACATTTAGGTTGCTTCTATGTCCTGGCTATTGTAAATAGTGCTGTAATGAACATTGGGGTGCATTTGTCCCTTCAAATTGTGGTTTTCTCTGGATATATTCCTAGGAGTTGGATCACTGAATCATATTAGTTTTTTAAGGAACCTCATACTGTTTTTCATAGTGGCTGTACAAATTCCTATTCCCTACACATTTCATGGTACCTTGTCCTTCCACTATTTTATAATTTATAACATCATGTTGTAATTTTTTACTTCCTCTTGGGAATTTTTCAGTGGTTCTTAAGCTTTTTGAAAACAGAATCCAGGTCTCTCTCTCTCTCTTTTTTTTTTTTTTTTTTTACCATTGCAACCCCAGCAATTATGAACATCTGATATAGTGTGCTCAAAATGCTGTTAGTGAATTAAGGCAAAAAAGAGTAAAAGGAGTGCATTTATCTTGAAATTGCTTTGTATGTAGACAGAGCCATGCATTTTTAAAAACAGCTTTTAACAATGAAATGTTACTGAAAAGTAAATAGATTAACTGAAGAATATAGCTTAAAGAGCTCATATTAATAAGATAAAAAATCTTGCTGAGAGCAGGGAGAATATTAAGGTAAACTATTAGCTCATATGCTGAGAAATGTAGTTTAAATTTCTTTCTCATCCTCAGTTTAAACAGGAATAAAAGCAAATTGTAGTTCCCTCTGAGGTCAAGCCATACTTTTCCTTGAAGCTGAATCAACTTATAGTAGAAATGAATTCCCTAGCCTTTAGTACTACTTTTTGGACTTCATTTTAGTGAATTTAATTATTTTCCTTTATATATTCACCCACACATTCAATATTTACCATGTGTATGATATTGTGCTATCTTGTAGAAACTATTGCTATATAGTAGGCATGTACGTTACAGTACTTTACAGAGTGTGACTGTATATGTCAAAAATAGAAATTCTTTTCTGACATCAAAATGTTCTTTTATTTGAGTCTTTACTCTTTCTGATGTGTTACCAGCAGAGCATGGGTTATATGAGCAATACTAAATGGTGCTGAAAGCTACAAAGAAATTTGGAAATGGTGTAATATTCATTATCTACCCCTCAGAGGTAGACAGGACCAGTGTGTTTATAGCATTAAATAGTTACATACTATAATATTGCAGGTACCCTGTGACTATCAATTGTGATATATAAAAATAAGCACAGTTATTAATGAAAAATTATTAGATTTTTTAGTGATAATGATCCAACATATACTCTGTTAAGCACAGGTCCTGACTCAGTAAATGGTTAGCAGTGTAATTATCTAAACATTGTGTCATCATTGCCTGGAAGTTCATTGAAGTTCAGTGCCTGACCTGGGAAATTAGTCAATCTTGGTTACTGGCCTTCCAGTACACCTGCTTTGATGCTTTTCTCTTTAGGACACTTTTGATACTTTCCTTTTCCTGCTTCCCAGGTGGTGCCAGTGTTAAAGAATCTGCCTGCCAGTGCAGGAGAGTCGAGACACAGTTTCAGTCCCCGGGTCGGGAAGATTCCCCTGGAGTAGGAATGGCAACCCACTCCACTATTCTTGTCTGGGAGTCACATGGACAGAGAGGGGCCTACAGTCCATGGGGTCACAAAGAATTGGACAGGATTGAGCATGCGCGTAGGCACACATATCTTTCTGCATACCTTCTTGGTTTATTATAGAGATTATTTGTTACTGTTCAGTCACCCAGTTGTGTCCGACTATTTGTGATGCCATGGACTGCAGCATGCCAGGCCTCCCTGTCTCTCATCATCTCCCAGAGTTTGCCCAAGTTCATGTTTATTGCATCAGTGATGCCATCCAGCCATCTCATCCTCTGATGCCCTCTTCTCCTTCTGCCCTCAATCTTTCCCAGCACCAGGGACTTTTCCAATGAGTTGTCTGGAACTTCAGCTTGAGCATCAGTCCTTCCAGTGAATATTCAGGGTTGATCTCCCTTAAGATTGACCAGTTTGATCTCCCTGCTGTCCAAGGGACTTTGAGGAGTCTGGAGTCTTCTCCAGCACCACAATTTGAAGGCATTAATTCTTTGGTGTTCTACCTTCTTTACGGTCCAGCTGTCACAACGGTATGTGACCATTGGGAAGACCATAGCCTTGGCTATCTGGACCTTTGTTGGCAAAGTAATGTCTCTGCTTTTCAACACATTGACAAGGTTTGTCATTGCCTTCCTGCCAAGAAGCATGATTTCATGGCTGCAGTCACTGTCTGCAGTGATTTTGGAGCCCACAAAGAGGAAATCTGTTACGATTTCCACCTTTTCCCCTTATATTTGCCATGCAGTAATGGGGCTGGATGTCATCATCTTAGTTTTTTTAATATTTGGTTTTAAGCTGGCTCTTTCACTCTCTTCTTTGATCAAGAGGCTATTTATCTCCTCCTCATCAAGAGGCTAATTAGCTTCTCTTTGCTTTCTGTCACTAGAGTGGTATCATCCGTATATCTGAGGTTGTGATGAATTATAGAGATTATTACTCGATGGCAATAAATTCCATTATTTCTTTAATTTGTTATTAGAAGAAAAACCTGTTAAATCATGTAACTGGTTGAAGCTAGTAAAACTAAACCCGAATCTGGTAGAATTTCATGCATATGGAAAGAGCAGTTATGGATCATTTTTCTCTCTTTTCTTGCACTCATTTCTGATCTACTCAATGCAGAATGTGTTATTTGTAGCAGTTAATTTTTTTTCTTTATCCCATAAGTATTCCTTGCTGAGATTATCCATGATGTCCTTCTGACCATTGCCTCTATTGAATCAATGTGTTTCCAAGCACATTTATTTATCACCTAAAATTTCTTTCCTACTACACAATTTCTTAATGGCATTTTTCATCTGGGCATTTCTCAAAGTATAGATTAAGGGATTTAACATGGGAGTGATGATAGTGTAGAATAAAGCAACTGCTTTATCAATTGCTAAAGTAGTGGCAGGTCTCATGTACACAAATACACAAGGCACAAAGAATAAGACAACCACTGTGATGTGGGAGACACAGGTGGACAGAGCCTTGCGCCTCGCCTCTAAGCTATGGGTCCTTAGGGAATGCAAGATGACCACATAGGAGACCATCAAAAGGAGGAAGTTTAACAGGCAGATGAACCCACTGTTGGCAGCGACAAAGAGCCCCAGAGTGTGGGTATCCGTGCAGGCAAGATCGAGCAAAGGGTTCAGGTCACACATAAAGTGGTCTATGACGTTAGGGCCACAGAAGGGTAAGCGGAAGATGAAGAGGATCTGTATGGTTGCGTGAAGAAAGCCTCCCACCCACACCACTCCCACTAGAAGTCCACACACTCGCCGATTCATGATGCTTGTGTAGTGCAAGGGCTTGCAGATGGCCACATAGCGGTCATAGGCCATCACAGTGAGCAGGATGCCCTCAGCTCCTCCAAAGAAATGTTCCTCAAAGATTTGGGTCATGCATCCATTGAATAGGATAGTTTTACTTTCATGGAGTGAATCTACGATCAACTTGGGAGTACTGACAGAGGAATAAGAGGCATCAATAAAGGAGAGATAAGCTAGGAAAAAGTACATGGGGGATTCCAGTAATGAACTGGTAGTAACGGTGACCACGATGAGCATATTTCCTACCACAGTGATGATATAGATGACCAAAAAAGCAGCAAATACGACTTTCTGCATCTTTGGATTCGGTGTGAGCCCCAGTAGAACAAACTCTGTCACATTGTTCCTATTCTCCATGTATTTCCTGTGATGGGTAATTGCATTACCTGAAAAGGAAACATATTTTATTAATGCACCCTTGGGTTTATGAAACTTCTCATTCTAATATAAAATAATTTTAGAAAATTATATCAAGTATTGAATTCTTTTGATTTGTGTGTGTGTGCTTGTATTGAAAAGATTGTGAGTTCTTCATGGATAATCTCATTGCCTCCCAGGTGAAGTCTTTGTTAAGATTATAGAAATGAATAACTTTTGTAAACATACAGGCAGGAGACCTGCTGTGTACACTTTCTCATTCCAGATTACTAAGAGTTTGACACAGTATATCACATACATAGTAGCAATAAATCCTGAAAAGGAGGTAGAAGTTTGGTGTAAAGTCTATAAGTGAAAAGCTATAAAATTTTCATTTTAGTCTTTTGGAAATGGGAATCATGAAAACTGAGACTATGGGTGAATTGGTGAACAGGAATATGAAGGGGAATCTTGGATGTTATTCTAGTAGAGATCTTTGTTTGTCTTGGATGAAATGGCCTGCAGTTAAGTAAGAGGGTGGAAGGCAGACACAAGAACCCAAGTTGTATTAATAGACTGCTGATAACGATTGCATAAGGAGCAACAGAACATTGGTGACGGGAATCTAAGGAATGGATACAAGAGGTACTTAGAAGTAGTCGTAATGCATGCTTCCTAAGTCCAGTAACTTTACAACAGCTAATAATGCATACTTTAAAATAATTGATTTCTGTATGCCCAATATAGTAGCCATTGTTTTGTACATATCCCTTTTCATATGATAACAACCTGTGTGGTTGGTAAAATATCATCCACTTTGCAGCTGAGGATGCAATCTCAGAGACTAGTGTTAGTAGTTGTAATAACAAGGATAATATTAACTAAAACCTATTCAACACTTGGTGTGTGCTAAATGATTTTGCAAATGTTTGATATTTTAAGCCTTAGTGCAAACTTAAAGGTGGTTACTGCTATCATTCTATACCTATTTTTATACATTAGGAAATAAAAGCATAAAAAGTTCAGGATTCTGCTTAGGACCAAGCATTAAAGGGGAGGACCAAGGTTAGATCAGATTATACTTGTCAATTTTTTTCTCTCTCCAAATTCTTAACCCATGCTCTGTTTCACTCTGTTAAAATAAACAATGTTGAACTAGTAATCTTTTTTTCTAAGATGATTGTAATAATTATAATCACATTAATACTACCCTAATATTTCAGAGGCAGGTTTATATGGAGCAGTTTAATCAGTTCATACACACATATATACACACACAACATAATAACATACTGGAACCCCTAAATATTAAGAAAAATGTGGTAATGCTTTCATTGAACAGCCCTTTTATCTTGGCCTCTCTCTTAGCCCCAAATATTTCCTCCTTTATATTCTTACAAAATATGGGCTCACAGACTCTTCTGAAAAATATCTAAAGTGATTATCTCAGTGGTTAAGTGATTTTGTTTGAGAATTAGAAAAATCAGATTAGTTCCTGGTCCTTCTGTCTTCCCTTTCCTAATCTGGGTACATTATTTTAACATGTTATATTCTGTTTCTTTATCTGTGACCTGAGAATGATATCCACCTCATAGGCTGTTATAAGAATTATTTGAGGTGACATATATGACATACTCAGTATGGTGTTTGGAATACACATAGCACTTCTATTAATTTTATCATTGTGTGTACAACTAGGAGATAGAAAGTATTGAAAGGTTGAGTAATAATATGACTTAACTATGCAGTGATCTCAGGAAGAATCATTACCAATTTTACCCTCAAGGAATCCCCCCAAACTCATATTATTCATAATAGTTGATCCCTGGAAAGGTTCTCTATGCTTGTGCTAGAACTAACAGCTGATGATTTATGTCATTTAATATTCATGAATGTCTTTCGTGTGTGTAAAAGGTAGTCTAATTTGTTCTCATTTATGATTAGTCTTCCTTATTAAAGGAGATATATAAGGCAAAAAGTTTGGTGTCTACCATTGGGGAGCTGGGTCCTACAATTTGCTTGAATTCTCTGAGTCTCAAATTTTTCAACCATCAAGTTAGGTTAAGGATAACTATAAATGATCTCTTCAATAATTGGGATAAGGATGAAATACTTTATTACTGTATCTGAAAAGTGCTGAGAGATAATGAGTACAATTCATGGTAAGTAGCAATCTTTAATAAGCAGCAGCACTGTTTAAAAACTTACCTTAGTTGTCTGAGATGGTCTTAATGACGTTTTGGGGTGTTTAGAAACAATCTTATTTCCAGACTGACTGCTTCTTGTAATAAGTAATTCTCAGTATAAAATATATGTAACATCTGAGATGTCATATATAGGGAGATCTTATTCAGGTAATTCACTATCAAATGAACAACTGTATACATTGAACATGTTCAATTTTTTTGTATGTCAAGTATACATCAATAAAATTGTTAAAAAAGGAAGTGATCTTATAAGACTAAATCTTTACATCTATCCTTAAACTTCAAAATTTCTTCACATAAATCCCGTTAAAATATGTTTTCTAGTTTTGACTTTAGAGTGGGTTCTCTTGAAATGCTATGGAGGAAGGACCTTAAATAAAGGACTCTGGTTCTTCAGGGCAAGACAGAGTGCAGAGGTCAAATGGCAGTCTATCCATGACGAAGCTTGCCCTAGAGAGGTGAATGACAACAAAAATAATTTTTGCCTTCTCCTTGCTACATGTACTTAAAGAGGTTTCCATAAGGTTCAGGGACCTTGTCTCATAGCTGCTGTTTTCTCTCCCAGGAATTATCTCTTTTGAGGAAAAGGCTTCGTCTTACAAGCAGGTTTTCTGGTGAGACATGTTTGAGAATTACCCATTCTTGAATGGGGAAATTATTTCCTACACTTGGAACCTAAGCATGTGGGAATCCCCTTTTCCTATTTGGACTGTTAGGAAAATTGAATGTGATGTGAATATCAAGGTGGCAAATCTCCAGTATATGGAAATGTGATGTAGTTTCCACATTGACTTGTATCACAAAAAGGGCTTCTATTTTCCTATCAATATTAAAACTTTTCTGGAAAACCTCTATTGAATGCTTGAAAGGTAGATCAGAAAGGGCATAAAATTAATGGTGGACATTTATTTATTTCTGGGTCAGAAATTCAGATCACAATTACCTCTGGGATTCATGAGCAGTCATTATGAAATACTAGGCAGCATTAAAAATGTGGCAAAATATCTGAAACATAAGAAATTACCCAGCAAGGGAAGGGGGCATGGGATGAATTGGGAGGTTGGGATTGACATATACTCTGCTGGTGTGTGTGTGTGAGTCCGTGTGTGTGTGTGTGTGTATGCACCCCATTACATCCGACTCTTTGCAACATCATAAACTGCAGCCTGCCAGTCTCCTCTGTCCATGGAATTTTCCAGGCAAGAATAATGGTGTGGGTTGCCATTTCCTACTCCAGGGGATCTTCCCAGCCGAAGGATCAAATCTGTGTTTTGCACCTCCTGCATTGGCAGGCAGGTCCTTTACCACTAGCCCCACATAACTAGCACGAATCCCCACTATACAGGTTGGGGGGCTCTACTCCATGCTCTGTGATGGCCCAAATAGGGAAGAAACCCGAAAAGAGGGATATATGTATATGTATAGCTGGTTCACTTTGTTGTAAAAACAGCACAACGCTGGAAAGCAGCTATTTGTTGTTATCCAGCCGCCAAGAAGTGTCTGCCTCTTTGCGACCCCATGGACTGCAGCATGCCAGCCGTTCCTGTCCGTCCCATCTCTCAGAAAATAAGACATTATTTTCAGAAAATAATGTAATAATAAATAACAAATGTATTTATTAATAAGTACATAATAAATTTATTTTCAAAAAATAAATAAGAAAATAAGACAGTGTTTCTGTATCCCCATTATTTGGTAGTGTTGCTTTCCTTTTAGCCCTTATATGAGGATATGTAGACACCAATTAATATAGTTTTGATTTTTATCTCCATGATCATTAATGGAGGGAATCATTAATTCCCTTTTTTATTGGCTTTTTGTATTAATATATCTTATTTTGTGAAGTTTCTTTTCAAGTTCTTTGTAAATGCTAAAAATAGGAGCTCTGGGTTTCTTTATTACTGAGTTGTAATTGTTCTTTATATACTGTAGACGCAGATCCTTAGTCACATATATATAACATATATGCAAAATTTTCTCCAAATCTGTGACTTGCATTTTCACTTTTAAGAATGGTATCATCTGATGAGTCAAAACTTTAAAATTTTGACTAAGTTTAACTTTTCATTTATCTTATGGTCCAGGCTTATTGTGTCATACCTAAGAGACATTAGTTTACCCCAAGGTCACCTTAGAATTTTTATTATTTTCCTTACCGTTGATGCATTGACCTCTCGTTCATTACATGTTAATTTTTGCGTATGGTGTGAAGTAAGGGTGGGTTTATTTTATTCCTTCCGGACGTCCAAACGACTCAACATAGTTTGTTGAAAAGTGCTTGTTCTCCCTATTGAATTACTTTGATAGCTATGTAAAAATTTATGTATTTGGTCCTTTATCTGTGCGTTCTCTTGCATTTCCCAGGTCTGCATGTTTATTCTTGTGCCAGGGCAACACACTCTTAATTTCTGCAGCTTTATTTAAGTTTTGATATTAAGTAATTACTTCAATTCATTTTTTGCAAGTGATTTGTTTTACTAGATTCTTTTAAATTTCTACATCTTTATACATATTTTACAATAATCTTGTCAGTTTCTCCAAAAATTCTGTTAAAATTTTGATTGGAATTTCGTGAAATTTTTAGCATTGGTATGGCAAAAATGATGAGTTTCTAATCTATGATATATCTCAGTGCTTTGTGCATTTAATTTCTCTCAACAATGTTTTTTTTTTGGCCTTCATAAACAGGTGTTAAATATTTCAAAAGTTAATCCTCATATTTTATTTTTAAAAACAGCTTGGATATTGTATTGTAGATGATATGGTAAAGGCAGAAATCAGCAAACTGTCTTCCAAAGTGGTTGCTGCATTTCCATTAGCAGTATATGAGTTACTGTTGCTTCACATCTTCAGGAAACAGGTAATAGTTATAATAACAGTGATAATATTCACTAAAACTGAACACATAGTGTATTTAGTCTTTGTGCAGACAGTTGGTATTTAATCCTCAGCAAACCTACTAACTAGTTACTGCTATCATTTTTGTATTTATTTTATATATTAGGAAATAGAAGCATGGAGAAGTTAAAAATTCTGTCCAAGATCAAGCAGCTAATAAAGAGCAAGGCCAAGTTAGGTCTCGGGTTATTCTTATTTAAATACTTTCCCCCCAAATTCTTAACCCAAACCCAACATTGTTGTGTTATGATAAATAATGTTGAACTAGTAATCTCCTTTTGAAATGATCATAATAACTCTACTTAATACCACTTCAGAGACAAGCTTTATTGAAAAAATTTCATCAGCTCTCTCTCACACACACACACGTTTACACACACAGACACAATAACATTGAGTTCCCAAGTGGTAAGTAAAATTGGCCTGGTACTTTTAGATGTTCAATGAACACTGTTAAAAAAAGAATTGAGGTTCTGGTTATAGCTTCAAGATTATCCACGTCACATAGATGAATTCTAACCCTTCTCATCCTCTGATCACAGGGATAGTAGAAAAAAGGTAGAAACATTTAATTGCCATTTTGGGAAAGCCTACTGAAATAAATCACTTTTCCCTTGAGGAAATAAACAGCGCTGGATAATGCACTTGGAAAAAACTCATCTATGTTGTGAGAACTAAAGGAGCTGAGAAGGCAAGACTGTGAGGATTTCCTGGGGAGCAAACTACAAAGGCAGTGCTTCTCCCCAACACCCTCTGTGGCTAGACTTGGGGTTCTAGTGAAATGAGTGGCGAGCAAGAGGAGTCCCACAGACCAAAACACACAGCTCCGCTCTGAGCATAGGTGCTCTGAATAAAAGCTCGGAAGAACTGGCTTTGGAAGATTTCTCATGCAGGGAACATTTACTCAACTGCTATCTTGATAACCAGATTTGCTTTTCTACCTTAAAGAAAGAAACTCTGCCGTGTTCTTAAGGTCCTGTGGTAGTCAGTGGTCTTCAGAGAAACAGAACCAGTGGAATACACTCAAGCACATGCACACACACATACATGATTTAGTATAAGAAAATGGCTCATGTGATTACAAAGTCTAACACATTGCAAGACCGGCAATTGGCAAGCTAGAGACCTAGGAGACCTGATGGTGCAATTCCCTTATGAATGCTGGCAGGGTGAGACTCAAGAAGAGCTAACATTTCAGTTCAAATCTGAAGGCAGGGAAAAATCTCAGTGTCTCAACTCAAAGGAAGTCAGACAAACAGAGAATTTGATCTTTATTAGTCTTCTTGTTTTATTTAGGCACTTGATGAGATCCACCCACATTAGAGAGGAAGAATAACATGCTTTACTCAATCTACCGATTCAGTTCAGTTCAGTCGCTCAGTCGTGTCCGACTCTTTGTGACCCATGAACTACAACACACCAGGCCTCCCTGTCCATCACCAACTCCTGGAGTTTACTCAACTCATGTCCATTGAACCAGTGATGCCATCCAACCATCTCATCCTCTGCCATCTCCTTCTCCTGCCACCTCTCTTTCCCAGCATCAGGATCTTTACCAGTGAGTCAGTTCTTTGCATCAGTTGACCAAAGTACTGGAGTTTCAGCTTCAGCATCAGTCCTTCCAATGAATATTCAGGATTGATTTCCTGTAGGATTGACTAGTTTGATCTCCTTGCAGTCCTAGAGACTCTCAACACCACAGCTCAAAAGCATCAATTCTTCAGCTCTCAGCTTTCTTTATGGTCCAACTCTCACATCCATATATGATTACTGGAAAAACCATAGCTTTGACTAGATGGACTTTTTTGGCAAAGTAATGTCTCTGCTTTTTAATATGCTGTCTAGGTTTGTCATAGCTTTTCTTCCAAGGAGCAACCATCTTTTAATTTCATGGCTGCAATCACCATCTGCAGTGATTTTGGAGTCCAAGAAAATAAAGTCTCTCACTGTTCCCATTGTTTCCCCATCTATTTGCCATGAAGTGATGGGGCTGGATGCCATGATCTTAGTTTTCTGAATGATGAGCTTTAAGCCAGCTTTTTCACTCTCCTCTTTCACTTTCATTTAGTTCTTCGCTTTCTGCCATAAGGGTGGTGTCATCTTCGTATCTGAAGTTATTGATATTTCTCCTGACATTCTTGACTCCAGCTTGTGCTTCCTCCAGCCCAGCATTTCTCATGATGTAGTCTGCATATAAGTTAAATAAGCAAGGGTGATATACAGCCTTGACATACTCCTTTCCCTATTTGGAACCAGTCTGTTGTTCCATGTCCAGTTCTAACCATTGCTTCCTGAACTGCATACAGATTTTCAAGAGGCAGGTCAGGTGGTCTGGTATCCCCATCTCTTTCAGAATTTTCCAGTTTGTTGTGATCCACACAGTCAAAGGCTTTGGCATAGTCCATAAAGCAGAAGTAGATGTTTTTCTGGAACTCTCTTGCTTTTTCGATAATCCAACAGATGTTGGCAATTTGGTCTCTGGTTCCTCTGACTTTTCTAAATCCAGGTGGAACATTTGGAAGTTCACAGTACATGTACTGTTGAAGCCTGGCTTGGAGAATTTTGAGCATTACTTTGCTAGTATGTGAGATGAGTGCCATTATGTGGTAGTTTGAACTCCCATTTATCACCACCTGATTACTAGATCCATGAATCACAGCTATGGTATAAACAGACTGTACATTTGATGCTGATTGAGGGCATATTGATGTTATGGAAACCCTAGCTGTAGCTCTGTAAGGTATTGTCACCTATCTGGGTATGTAAATGTCTTCAAAAGGCCATTCCACAATTTTATTAATCCAGTTGTTTCTAGACTGCTGTCAAGTTTTTCTTTGCTGTTTATAACTTGCAAATAATACTTGAACTCTATCCTCCCATGCTACTAATGGGCAGGGTTTCCTAAATGTAGATCCTAAAATGGAAATTTTATGGAAGTGATTTAGAAGAAGGGATTGAGTGTAGTGACTATGGTAGGGGAGGAAAGGGTGTGGTCTAAACTAGAGTCTGGTTTCAGCCTGTAGTCATGGGACTACTGAACTGGTTCTATCTTGAGACAAGAGGATCAGCTGGTGTTGTAATTTTCTGTCCCTTTTTGAGAGTTTTTCAGTCAATCCTAAACTCTGAGAACACAGGGCTCTTATCTGTTTTTATTCACCATTGAACCTTCAACTATCAATGTTTTCTGATACTTTGTGTTCAAAATTATTTACTGATTAATGAATCAGAAAGAATGAATGGAGAATATCCTGAAATTGCTTTGTGTATAAATGAGATATTTTTAAAAAGCAGTTTTTATTTAATTTTTTCTTTTTATATAGTTTTTATTGATATGCAATTCACATGCAATAAAATGCACCCATTTTAAGTACAAAGTTCGACAAATTTTAACAAGTGAATACATCCATTATACCACTGATTACACAGTAAAAGAACATATCTATTAACCTTTGTAGTTCATTCTCAACCCACTGATGCACCAAGTAATCACTGATTTACTTTCTGTCACCTACAGATTAGCTTTGCCTTTCTAGAACTTTATATAAATGTAATAATTCGGTATATTATCTTTTGCATCTGACTTCTTATTATTCAGTATAACATTTTTGAAAGAGATCCATGTTATTGTTTGTAATTGGTTCATTTTTATGTGGAGTAATATTCTATAGTATGAATGTGCTATAATTGATTTACCTATTTACCTGTTAATGTGTATTCATATTATTTCCAGTTGTTCACTGTTAAGAGTAAAAGCTGAAAAGCAGTTTTTAATAATAAAATGTTACTGAAAAGTAAACTGACAACCAGAGAAATGTAAATAGCTTTTATGTATAGGATAATTAAATCTTGCTGAGATGTGGAGAACATCAAGATAAACTATTCGCTCAAATGCTGATAATCTCAGTTCTGATTTTTTTCCTCATCCTCCTAGTTTAAAGAAAAAAATAAAAACACATGATTTTCCTAAAATTTTTTACTAGAATTTTTCTTAGATTTTCAATAAGATAGGAAAGAGTTCTCTAGTCAGTACTTTTCCCCCTACACTTTATTGACATTTTACTTTACTTTATGCTTTTATTTATTCATTCAGTATTCACTGTGGCCAGAAATTGTGCTACCTTATAGCAAATATATTATATGGCAGGCAAGTGATTTATGGGGTATGACTGCAAATATTTAATAAATAGAAATTTATTGAACCTGTCTGATATTAAGATTTTTTTTTTATTTGAGTCACCCCCTTCTCTGATATTTTTTAGCCTAAGATGACAGCATGAGCAATACTAAATATTCAGAAGTCCACAAGGAAATTAGGAATATGATGCAATCTTTATTATGTTGCTTCAGAAGTTCAACGGCCCATTAGTTTTGGAGATTTAAAATGGTTACACTCATGTTATAGTGAACATGTTACTATCAACTATGACATATCAAAACGATCAGAGTATTAACAGAATTTACTGAATTTAGTTAATGAACTACTATGTACAATCTGTCAAGCACAGTTCCTGGCTCAGTAAATACTAGCTAGCAATTGGCATACCTTTTTATGATCATTGCTTTGCAGTTAAGGTTACAGTCTGAGAAATCAGTCAGATTCTGATTATTGACTTTTTAAAAGAATTAATTATTTTCACTGGAGACTAATTACTTCACAATATTGTGGTGGTTTCTGCTACATCAACATGAATCAGCTGTGGATGCACATATGTCCCCCCATGCTGAACCCCCTCCCACCTCCCTCCCCTCCCCACCCTTCTGGGCTGTCCCAGAGCACTGGCTTTGGGTGCCTGCTTCATGCATCGAACTTGCACTGGTCATCTATTTTACATATGGTAATATGCATGTTTCAATGCTATTCTCTCAAATCGTCCCACCCTTGCCTTCTCCCACAGAGTCCAGAAGTCTGTTCTTTACATCTGTGTCTCTTTTGCTGTCTTGCATATAGGGTCATTGTTACCATCTTTCTATATTTCAACACACACACACACACACACACACACATATATATACATGCACTAATATACTGTATTGGTGTTACTCTTTCTGACGTACTTCCCTTTGTATTAGAAGGGAAGTTTCATCCTCCTCATTGGAACTGACTCAAACGTGTTCTTTTCTATAGCTGAGTAATATTCCATGGTGTATATGTACCACAACTTCCTTATCCATTCATCTGCTGATGGACATCTAGGTTGCTTCCATGTCCTAGCTATTGGAGACAGTGCTACAATGAACATTGGGGTACATGTGTCTCTTTCAATTCTGGTTTCCTTGGTGTGTATGATTACTGACTTATTAATATATCTGTTTTGATACCTTCCTCTTTCTGTAAATTTCTTCCCTTGGGATAGTAGCAATGCCTATCTCTTTAGATTGTTACAGAGATTACTGCTTAATACCAATCAATTAATATTTACCATTTCTGTCTTTTATTAGAAGGAAAGTATATGAACCCATATTTGTGGTTGATGCTACTAAAATTAAACCCCAATCTGGGTAGAATTTTCTAACTATGGAAAGAGTGATGTTGGGTTAACTTTTTCCTCTTTTCTTGCAGCTTTTCTCCTCCCCTCAATATAGAATCTACAATTTTTAACAGTTTATTTTTTTACCCCTTAATTGGTATTTGCTTAGCTCATCCAAAGTGTCCTTTTGACATTTATGTCAATTGAATCAATATTGGGTTCCAGGTGTATTCATTTGTGAGCTGGAATAACTTTCCTACTGCATAAATTTCCTAATGGCATTTCTCAAGGTATAGATTAAGGGATTTAACATGGGTGCTATGATAGTATATAATATAGCAACTGCTTTATCAATAGGTAAAGTAGCTGCAGGTCTCATGTAAACAAATGTGCAAGGTGCAAAGAATAAGACAACCACTGTGATGTGGGAGACACAGGTGGAGAGGGCTATGCATCTTGCAGCAAAACTGAAGGTTCTTAGAGACCAAAGGATGGCCAAACAGGAGACTAGCAAAAGAAGGAAGTTTGACAGACAGACCAAACCACTGTTGGCAGCAACAGAGTCCTAAAGTGTGGGTATCAGGGCAGACAAGACTGAGCAAAGGGTTCAGGTCACACATAAAGTGATCTATGACATCAGAGCCACAAAAGGGTAATCGGAAGATGAAGAGGATCTGTATGAATCCATGAAGAAAGCCTCCCACCCATGCCACTCCTACTAGCAGCCCACATACTCACCAGTTCATGATGGTTGTATAGTGCAAGGGCTTGCAGATGGCCACATAGCAGTCAAAAGTCATCACAATGAGCAGGATTATCTCAGCATCTCCAAAGAAATGTTCCCCAAAGATTTGAGCCATACATCCATTGAATAGGATAATCTTCTTTTCATAGAGTGAGTCTACAATCAATTTGGGGGGTACCTACAGAAGAGTAGCAGGCATCAGCAAAGGAGAGATGGGCCAGGAAAAAGTACATAGGGGACCCCAGGATGGGCTGGCCTTGATAGATATCATGAGCCCATTAGCTATCATCGTTCTAAGTTCAGTTCAGCTCAGTTCAGTCGCTCAGCCATGTCCAACTCTTTGCGACGCCATGGATTGCAGCACGCTTGGCCTCTCTGTCCTTCACCAACTCCTGGAGTTTACTCAAACTCATGTCCATTGAGTTGGTGAGCCATCCAACCATCTCATCCTCTGTCATCCCCTTCTCCTCCCACCTTCAAATCTTTCCAGCATCAGGGTCTTTTCAAACAAGTCAGTTCTTTGCATCAGATGACCAAAGTATTGGGAGTTTAGGCTTCAACATCAGTCCTTTCAATGAATATTCAGGACTGATTTCCTTTAGTGTGGACTGGTTGGATCTCCTTGTAGCCCAAGAGACTCTCGAAAGTCTTCTCCAACACCACAGTTCAAAGCATCAATTCTTCTGTGTTCAGCTTTCTTTATAGTCCAACTCTCACATCCATACATGACTACTGGAAAAACCATAGCCTTGAGTAGATGGACATTTGTTTGCAAAGTAATGTCTCTGCTTTTTAATATGCTGTCTAGTTTGGCCATAACTTTTCTTCCAAGGAGTAAGTGTCTTTTAATTTCATGGCTGCAGTCAACATCTGCAGTGATTGAGCCCCCCAAAATAAAGTCTGTCACTGTTCCCATAGGTTCCACATCTATTTGTAATGAAGTGATGTGACCAGATGCCATGATTTTCATTTTTTGAATGTTGAGTTTTAAGCCAGCTTTTTCACTGTCCTCTTTCACTTTCATCAAGAGGCTCTTTAGTTCCTCTTCACTTTCTGCCATAAGGGTGGTGTCATCTGCATATCTAAGGTTATTGATATTTCTCCTGGCAATCTTGATTCCAGCTTGTGCTTCATCCAGTCTGGTATTTTGCATGATGTGATGTACTCTGCATATAAGTTAAATAAGCAGGGTGACAATATACAATCTTGACATACTCATTTCCCAATTCAGAACAAATCCCTTGTTCTATGCCCAGTTCTAACTGTTGCTTCATGACCTGCATACAGATTTCTCAGGATGAAGGTAAGGTGCTCTGTTATTCCCATCACTTGAAGAATTTTCCAGTTTGTTGTGATTCACAAAGTCAAAGGTTTTAGCATAGTCGAAGAAGCAGAAGTAAATGTTCTTTTGGAACTCTCTTGCTTTTTCGATGATCCAGCGGATATTGGCAATTTGATCTCTGTTTCTTCTGCCTTTTCTAAATCCAACTTGAACATCTGGAAGTTCTCACTTCATGTACTGTTGAAGCCTAGCTTGGAGAATTTTGAGCATTACTTTGCTAGCATGTGAGATGAGTGCAATTGTGTGGTAGCTTGAACATTCTTTGGCATTGCTTCTTGTTGGGATTGGAATGAAATCTGACATTTTCCAGTCCTGTGGCCACTGCTGAATTTTCTAAATTTTCTGGCAACTTATATCCTTGTTTGGCATCTTATATCCTTTTTTTTCTCAGTTATAAAATTATAATAATAATATCCATTTAATAGATCATTATGATAATTGATAGAGGAAATACGTACTACACAAAAGAACTTCCAATTGTTTTTGTGACTGTATACACTATGGGATAGGAAGAATTAACAGTTGGAGCAGCAATACAGAGAACTATTTAATCATGCAATAAGCTCCAGAAGAATCATCACCAATTTTACTCTCAAAGAAGCAAGAGAGACCCATTTTATCCATAGCAGTTTTTCCCAGATAGGGTCCTCATATTTGTGCTTGATGGAAAGACTGATGATTTATGTCATTAATGTTTGTAATTTCCCATTTTGTGTATGTGAAGTATATTTAAATTTTTCTTTAATTGTCATTGATAGTTTTCATTACTAAAGGAGTTGTCTAAGGCAAAGCATTGTTCTTGGTATCAGAGAAGTGAGCTCTTACAGTTTGCTTAAATTCCTTAAGCCTCAAAATTGTCAACTTTCAAGTTAAGCAGATGATATTATTTTTTGGAAAATTAGAATGAAGATGGGATATTTTATTATTAATTTTATTTATTTATTAATTTTATCTGAAATGTGTTGAAAATATGAGTACTATATATGGAAAGTGACAATCTATAATAAGCATCAGCACTATTGTTAAACTTACCTTAGCTCTGTTAAATGATCTTAGCGATGTTTGGGGAGAAACTTCTCATATTCAAAATACGATCTCGTATTCAAAATGACCAATTCTTATTTTAAGTAACTTTCAGTATGAAAAATGTCACACTTGGTAAGAGCTTAATCATATAGCTAGCTGTCAAATGAAGAGTTGTTAACAAAATTTTTATATTGAACATGTGCAATTGTTTTGGGTAAATTGATTACATCTCAAAAAACCTGTTAATAAAAAAAGCCTTAGAAATCGAAATCTTTCCACCTAGTATAAAGTCTCAAAAATTCTTCACAGAAAACCTATTTGTAACCTCTATTCTTATTTGAATTTAGAATGGGTTCACTTGCAGCACAAAAGAGAAATTATCTTAAATAAATGTCTCTGATTCCACAGGGCAAGAGGCAGAGAGTGTGGAGGAAGTATATTCAAATGGTTCACTCTGCTCATGATGAATCTTGCTTTGGAGAAGTGGATTACAAGACAGACCATTTCCACCTTGTCCTTTATGACTATTTAAAGAGGTTTCCATCGAGTCCAGGGACCTTGTCTTGCAGCTGCTGTTTCTCTCCCAGGAGTTAATCATCCCTGTTTAATGGAAAGACTTTGTCCTGGAACAGATATTCTGGAGAAACATGTTTGCGAATCATCCATTCTTGAATGGGCAACTAAGTTCTCTATACTTGGAAACTTACATGTGGGAGTCCTCTTTACATGAACCTGGATTGTTAAGAAAACTGAATATCATATGAATAGTAAGGTGGCATAATTCCAGTGTGTGGACCTGTGATGTAGTTTCACCATTGAATCAAGTCATGGAAGAGTTCCTATTTTCTTATCAGGAATGTCGTCTGCTGATATCTTAAAGTGCAAGAGAAAGAACCAATCAGGTGAAGATGTGTTATTCACGAATGGCTTCTTCCAAGTATTTGCGTCTAGGATAAATTTTTAAAAAAATAGTTAATTAAGATAATTAATTCCTGGGAGGATAAAACCTTAGATGGAAAGATTTGTCCTTTGATATTCTCATAATCCTCTCTAAATATTAAGACTGAGGAAGAAGCTGTTTTCTCATTTTAAGAACAGAATAAGAGGCGCTTACTAAGTATCAGAAATATTTGTTTTCTTGTTCTGTAGCCATAGACTAGGAGCTCAATATCAGAAGATTTCTCTTAGTTCATAAGACTTTGGGCTTCAAATTCAATGTAGTGTTTTCTTTTCCTTTGACTTGACTTTCCAAGGCATTGGAGTTTTGAAATGCTTACTGAATCTATTTGAATAAATTTGTGTCATCTTGACATTCTCTGCATCCTGTTGAACTGTCCAATCAGTGGGAACTTGAGAAATATACATGCTATGACGTTGCATGCATTGGTTATTTCTTATTCCTGAATACCTTGGGCATTCTCCAACCACAGGAGGTGAACTAGAATTGCTGATTTATAAACCAATTTTCACATTTCCATGTTCTTCAAAGGTTTGCAATTAAAATCATTAAAGCTTTATTTTCTGACAATTTATGGGAGGTTACTTTTTATATGGTTTAGGATATTTTACAGAAATATTTGTTCTCCTCACTGTATATTAACTCAGATTGTAAAAGGATCTGCCTGCCAATGTAGGAGACCTGGGTGTGATTCCTAGGTTGGGAAGATGCCCTGGAGAAGGGAATGGCTACCCACTCCAGTATTCTTGCCTGGAGAATTCCGTGGACAGAGAAGCCCAGTGGGCTATAGTTCATGGGGTCGCAAAGAGTCAGATACAACTGTGTGACTAATTCACACACACACACACACACACACCATTTTCCTGTTTTAAAGTTGATGTATAGTTGATTTATGACATCCTGCTAATTTCTGATGTAAGCAAAGTGACTCAGTTATATCATATTATTTTCCATTATGATTTATTACAGGATATTAAATATAGTTCCCTGTGCAATACAGTAGGACCTTGTTTTCATCTATTTTATATATAGGAGTTTGTATCTTCTAATATCATTGTATCTGTTTTTATGTTTGTATCATACTGCTTGATTACTATAGCTTTGTAGTATAGTTTGAAATCAGGAGTGTGCTACTTCCACTTTGCTCTTTCTCAAGACTGCTCTGGCTATTCAGGGTATTTATATTTTCATATAAATTTTAGAACTTTTTGTTCTAGTTCTATTAAAAATAGCATTGGTATTTTGGCAGAGATTTCATTGAACCTGTAGATTGCCTTAAATAATATTGTGATTTTAATAATATTAATTCTTCCAATTCATGAACATGATATATATTTCCAAGTGTTTGTATAGTCTTCAATTTCTTTCATCAGTTTATTATAGCTTATCAAGTCCAGATCTTTACCTCCTTAATTAGATTTATTCTTCGGTATTATATTCTTTATCATGTGATTGTAATTGGATTGCTCTCTTAATTTCTATTTCTGATGGTTTGTTGCTAGTGTGTTGAAGAAATGCAACAGATTTCTGTATATTAATTTTGTATTCTGAAACTTTACAAATTCAATGATGAGCTCTAGTAGCTTTTCAAAGATTTTCTATATTTGTATTTTCAGCTTCAGTGACAGTTTTACTTCTTCCTTTCTAATTTGGATTTATTTTATTTCTTTTCTCTGATTTCTATGGCTAGAACTTCCAACAAATAATAAATGTGGCAAGAATGAACATCCTTGTCTCTTTTCCTTATCTTAGAGGAAATACTTTCTGAGTATACATAGTATATAACATTATACACTGAGTATAATGTTAACTGTGAGATTATCATGAATGGCCTTTATTACATTGAGATATGTTTCCTCTCTGTCTACTTTCTGAAGAGTTTTTGTCACAAATGGGTGAAGAGTTTTGTCAAAAGCTTTCTTTGCCTATACTAAGATGATTAAATAATTTTTATTCCTCAATTTGTTAACATGGTATATCACATTGATTGCTTTATTGATATTGAACTATCCTTATATCTCTGGGATAAATCATATTTGATCATGATGTATTATCCTTTCAACTTATATTGAATTTAGTTGCTAATACTTTGTTGAAGAATTTTCCATCTAGGTTCATCAGTATATTGGACTATTATTTTCTCTTCTTTTGTGATATCTTTGTCTGGTTTTCGGTGATGCAGGCGTGCATCACCAAATGAGTTCAGAACCATCCCTTTCTCTGTAAATTTTTTGAAATAGTTTCAGAAAGACAGGTGTTAACTCTTCATTAAATGTTTGGTAGAACTTACCTGTGAAGAAATCTGGTCCTTGACTTTTTTCCCCCAAAATTTAAAGTGTGTGCTAGTTGCTCAGTCACGTCTAACTCTTTGTGACCCTATGAACTATAGCCTGCCAGGCTCCCCTGTCCACGGGATTCTCCAGGCAAGAACACTGGAGTGGGCTGCCCTTTCCTCCTCCGGGGGACCTTCCCGACCCAGGAATCAAACCCACCTCCTGTACTGCAGGCAGATTCTTTACCCTCTGCCACAGCAGCTTTATTTTTCCTAAATTATGGATTTAATTTAAGTACTTTTAAGTTATGTGATCATATTTCCTGTTTTTACTGGTTCAGTCTTGTAGGATTGTGCATGTCTAGGAATTTATCCATTTCTTCTAAGTTGTTTATTTTATTGGTGTATAATTGTTTGTAGTAATTACTTATAATCTTTTTTGCTTTCTGTGAGGTTATTTGTAACTTCTCATTTAAAATTTTTTGTTTTTATTGATTTGGGTCTTATGAGTCTAGCTAAAGTTTTGTCAATTTTGCTTATTTTTTCAAAGAATCAGGTCTTAGTTTCATTTTTAAAAAAAATTTTTTTTAGTCTCTTTTTCCATATATTTCTACTCTGATCTTTATGATTTCTTTCCTTCTACTAACTTCGGGATTTGTCTATTTTCTTTTTCTATTTCTTTTAGGTGAATTAGTTAGTTATTTGAGATTTCTCCTCTTTCCTGATGTAGGCTTCTATTGCTCTAAACTTCCCTCGTAGAACTGCTTCCGCTACATCCTGTAGATACCTGGAGGAGGGCGTGGCAACCTGCTCCAGTCTTCTTGCCTGGAGAATCCCTATGAGCAGAGGATGGTAGTCTATAGCGGTCCATAGGGTCACACAGAGTCAGACATGACTGAAGTGACTTAGCATGCATGCTTAGATTCTAGGTCATTTAATTTTTGTCTTAATTTGTCTTCAAGCATTTTAAAATTTCTTCTTTCAGTGATTCATTGGTTGTTTAGTGTCAGTTTTTCCCCCTATAGCTGATTTCTAGTTTCATAGTGCTTTGGCCAGAAAAATTTCTTGACATGATTATACTATTATTACTATTTTACCCAGTTCTCCATCCACTGCATAGCCATACATTTAAATATAACAGCTGTATCAAGTTGTATAACATGTGACTTAAACCCTCTCCTCGAGGCTTCAGAATATTTGCTAAAAATATGTGTTGCACTGTCCTGAAGATAATACATGTGAACAAAATTTGAAAAAATCTCTTTGCCTAGGTAGATTTCTTCTATTGAGTGACCAATAGAATTCCCGAAAGTCTAAAATAGTCAACAAGAAGGCATAAGATGATATCTTTTTATATTTCTACACCAGAAGTGTTGGTAGAATTTTAACCTCCGTTTGTTCTCCAACTCTAGATATCACACTGATAGAAAATATATCAAGTCACAAGGTTCCTATAGATAGCATTAGTCCTGATGTGTTTATAGTACAAGCGAGACGTTGACTCAGAATCTTACCCACTTCTGGTGACCTTAGTTGGTGAGGAAATGTTTTCAGAGGTATGCAACCTCGATGAAACCCCATGGAGTTGTTCACATAGTGTTTACTATCTTTTATGTCTCGGTTCATGATACCCAATGGCTTATATGAGAGTTGCTTTCTCACCCAACTTTCCAACCAGGAATGAAAAATGTTACTACATTAGTTTAAAGTTCACAGAAAAGAACCAATCAGGTGAAGATGTATTCTTTGTGGACAAATTCTCCCCAATATCTGTTTCTAAGGCAAAAGTTAGAAAAACAAAAAAAAGGAGATAATTAATTCCTAGAGGGACAAAGCCTTAGATATTAATAGAAAAATCAGTCCTTTAACATTCTCAGTATCATCTTTAAATACTAAGATTCAGGAAGAAGCTGTTTTCTTATTTTAAGAGCAGAATAAGAGGAGTTTATTAAGTAATGAAATATTTGTATTTCTTGTTGTGGAATCATGAATCTAAGTGTTAAAGATCCAAAGATTCTCCTTAGTACCTAGGAAGTTTGGGTTTCAAATTTATCATAGCATTTTATTTTCCTTTGATGTGAATTTCCAAGGCACTGGAGCTTTGCAAATGTGTGCTGAATCCGTTTGAATAAATCTGTGCCATCTTGACATTCTCTGCTTCCTGTAGAATTATCCAGTCAGTGGGAACACTTGAGAAACATCCATTACATGACATGATGTTTGAGCAGCTACAAATAATGATTATTTCTTATTCCTGAATGCATTGGTCATTCTTCTGAAGGACAGAGGCCACGATGATAAGTTAACTAGCACTGTTGATTTTTAACCTGGTTTTTACATTTCCATTTTATTCCAAGGGGTTTAGAGTTAAATCATTAAAGTTTTCCTTTCTGATATTGATGGTTTTAGATGTTTTAGGATATTTTGCAGAAATATTTATTTTTCTCACTGTTTATGGGTTTGACTATAATTAATAAGGGATAGGTTTAGGAGTTATGGATAGAGAAGGACAGCATTTGGATTCTGTTTTTTAAAGAAAAAGCTCAGTTCAAAAACCGAGATCCAAAGAGAAAATGAATTAAAATATGTCATTAAAAATGTACCCTCTGTTGTGATTGGGAGTCTTTATTAAACTCCAAGCTCAAAGGCTATTTTATTCTAATTCTATTCAAACTTGGTGGATCTTGTTAGATCTTATTTTTGTTTCAGTGGATGTGGTCCCAGTAGCATGACTGAATTTCTGTACCCCTGAACTGGACTTCCCTGGTGGCTCAGTGGTAAAGAATCCACTTGCCAAAGAGAGAGATGCAAGAGATGCAGGTTTGATCCCTGGGTTGGGAAGATCTTCTGAAGTAGGAAATGGTAGCCCACTCCAGTGTTCTTGCCTGGAAAATTCAATGGACAGAGGAGCCTGGCAGGCTGCAGTCCATGGGGTCACAAAGAATTGGACATGGCTGAACACACACACACACACACACACACACACACATAACCTTAGACTTACATCTTTTCATAGAGTCAAAACAGGTATTGCTAAATATTAGAGATGAAAGCTAATCTCGTTGTCACCTTATGGTGATATTTTTCCCCTGTATATGGTCACCTTAAGGTGTCTGAACAGAGTAAAATGTGGTGCTGTGGGAAAAAAAAGTACTGTTTAGGGCTTTAGAAAACTTGGATTCTTGTGTTCTACTGATCAGTTAGCTGTGTTTCTCTCTGGGTCTCAGTTTCCTCATCTTTAAAGAGGATCATGACATTTGGTCCCATCACGTCATTACAAATAGATGGGGAACCAATGGAAACAGTGACAGATTTTATTTTCTTGGGCTCCAAATCACTGAAGATGGTGACTATAGCCATGAAATTAAAAGATGCTTGCTCCTTGGAAGAAAAACTATGACAAACCTAGACAGTATATTAAAAAGTAGAGACACTATTGCCAACAAAGGTCCGTCTAGTCAAGCTATAGTTTTTCCAGTAGTTATGTATGGATGTGAGAATTGGAACATAATGCAGCACTGTTTACAATAGCCAGGACCTGGAAGCAACCTAGATGTCCATTGGCAGATGGATGGATAAGAAAGCTGTGGTACATATATACAATGGAATATTACTCAGCTATTAAAAAGAATACATTTGATTCAGCTCTAATGAGGTGGATGAAACTGGAGCATATTATACAGAGCAAAGTAAGTCAGAAAGAAAAGCACAACAGTATATTAACTCATATATATGGAATTTAGAGAGATGGTAACGATGGCCCTATATGCAAGATAGCAAAAGAGACACAGATGTAAAGAACAGGCTTTTGACTCTGGGAGAAGGTGAGGGTGGGATGATTTAAGAGAATAGCATTGAAACATGTATATTATCATATATGAAATGGATCACCAGGTCAAGTTCGATGCATGAGACAGGGTGCTCAGGACTGGTGCACTGGGATGACCCTGAGGCATGGGATGGGGAGGGAGTTGGGAGGGAGGGTCAGAATGGGGAACATATGTACACCCATGGCTGATTCATGTGCATGTATGGCAAAAACCACCACAATATTGTAAAGTAATCAGCCTCCAATTAAAATTAAAAAAAAAAAAAAAGAAATAGCCAGAGACAATATGTAACTGAATAAGCATGGCTGTGGTCCAATAAAAATTTATTTTGACTGAAAAAAAAATAATATGCATGAAGTCCAAAAAAAAAAAAAAAAAAGAAAAAAAAAGAGAGTTGGAACATAAAGAAAACTGGGTGCAGAAGAATTGATGCTTTTGAATTGTAGTGTTGGAGAAGACTCTTGAGAGTGACTTGGACTGCAAGGAGATCAAACCAGTCCATCTAAAAGAAATAAGTCCGGAATATTCATTGGATGATTTGATGCTGAAGCTGAAACTCCAATACTTTGACCACCTGATGCAAAAAACTGACTCATTTGAAAAGACCCTGATGCTGGTAAAGATTGAAGGCAGGAGGAGAAGGGGACAACAGTGGATTAGATAGTTGGATGGAATCACTGACTTGATGGACATGAATTTGAGTAAGCTGCAGAGTTGGTGATGGACAGGGAGGCCTGGCGCACTGCATGCAGTCCATGGGGTCTTAAAGAGTAAGACATGACTGAGCGACTGAAATGAACTAAACTGATGAGATTATAAAATGCAAAGTACTGGGAGATTTTTTGTTTACAAAATTCTAGGTCTTGTCCAATTGACCCTGGATCCCATTAACATCTTTCACTATATTTCATAGGTTAGCAAAAGAACTGCCATAGATTTCATGTGGTCACTGGTGGCCATGTCTAAACTCTGGCATTGCTGATTCCCAGAAGTAAACTGGATTCCTCCTGGAGAGGCACTCAGTGGGAAAGAGCTAGAGACAGAAATCCTGGATTTGAACACAGTCTTCTCTATTAGGTTTTTCATCATCATTACTTTGGGTAAGTCATTTATCTCCTTGTAACCACAGTTTCTTTTCCTTTAAAATACAGACAACAGTACACCAACCTCACAAGGATCATCTTGAAGACCACGTACATGTAAAATATAGTATAATGCCTAGTACATTGTGAAACTCAACAAAGCTAACAGTTATTATAGGAGTGCCATGGTGTAAAAAATAAATCTCTGCATTCTATAAAGATTAAGAAAAAGCAGACTTAAAGTGTATTAACCAATGTTTGAGTATATTGAATTTAAGCAAGTAACAAAGATTTCCCTGCTTAAGAAGTAGTTTGTCTGCTGAAGTTCTTACCTCTCAATTGCAGTCTGGGTGCCATTTTATGGAAGGTCAAGATTATTTTGCTGTCCATAACTTTAGTCCATTTCTTATTTTTCCAAAATTATGGGTATTAGAGAATATGAGTGGAAATAGGGACAGAATTGGTCTTTGGATTAAGACAAAAAAAAAAAACACCCCAAAAAACCCTGAAAATTATCCTGTGTGGGTCTGTCAATTAACAGAGGACATCAAAAATGTGCACTGAGTTTGACATAGGCCAGGTTATTTTGTTTGTGAGTTGGTTATTGTGTTGTGTGGGATAGAAGGAGCTGATATAAATTGTAAAAGAGAAATGTTTTAAAACTAGCTGCTTCAAAGTTTGCAAGAAGCTGAGGTAATAAGTGAAATAATGAGAACAAATGAGTTAAGTTTGGGATTTTCTGTCTGATTTTGATCATGAAATCCAGCCTTTGGTACAGACCATTGGGAAAGTATAAAAATATATCAGTTGGTTCTTGGTTCTCCCAGGTGCCATCTTCTCTAGAGAAGAGTTGGCAATTAGAAGTGCACACAGACTTTCTTCTCAAGTGTTATTGTCCGTGGAAGGATTCTCTGATGCCCTGGGCTATCCAGAAGAGAGCCCACTACCCTGGGGCTTGGAACTCTAAAGCTATCTTCTCAATGAGGAGTTTGTGGGATCACCTGGAAGAGTTCCCTGATGCAGAGAATCTGGGGCTTCCCTGGTGGCTCAAATGGTAAAGCATCTGCCTGTGATGTGGGAGTCCTGGGTTCAATCCCTGGGTCTGCAAGATCCCATGGAGAAGGAAATGGTAACCCACTCCAGTACTCTTGTCAGGAAAATTCCATGGACAGAGGAACCTGGTAGGCTACAGTCCATGGGATCACAAAGAGTCGGACAAGACTGAGAACTTCATTGGAAGAATTACCTCATTATGTACATTGCCCGCTTGTAACATAGACAATTCATTTTGCCCTTCATTGCCTTTTTGCTTTAAAAATACATAAATATAAAGAGAATAATGAAATCTTAGTTATTGTAAAATGCAAAGGTTAATAATGACAGTACTTAGTATGCATGTTGCTAAGTTACTTCAGGCATGTCTGGCTCTTTGTGACCCTATGGACTGTAGCCCACCAGGCCCTTATGTCCATGGGATTCTCCAGACAAGCATTCTGGAGTGGGTTGCCATGCCCTTCTCCAGGGGATCTTTCCAATCCAGGGATCAAACCTGGGTCTTGATGTCTTTTACGTCTTCTGCATTGGCACGCAGATTCTTTACCACTAGTGCCATCTTGGAAGCCCACTTAGCTATATATATTACCTTAACTATATATATATTACTATATGTATTACCTTAACCTATTGAATTGACTAATATATATATACCTAATCAAGTAAATGAAAATAGACTTGGCATTAAAGTGATCTGGTTGATGACTGAGACTTGGCTTATTACCTGTTAGTATTAATGGCATATGTTAAAACTAGTGATCAATAATTTTTAGATGGTAGACTAAAGACAGCATCTAGGATGATTAAAAGTGGTCCATGGGGCAGCTCGGGCAGACTCACCCCCTGCCCTGATCCTCTAAAGCTGTCAGAGTCAGTGAGGCCCTCATTCTATGTTCATTTAGAGAACTGATAGCAACAACTTTATGAGCACATTAAAGCGATCTCCTCAAATATTAATATATTCAGATCATATATTTTGGGGTCCCACAATGTGCTGCTATACACCTTCCTATGTGTATCTTCCCATATATAAACCATTCAGTTAAAAAATTCATTGTTTCAACCTAAGGCCTCCAAGAAAAAAACATGAAAGTTATATTTATTTTAAATTAAAGTTAGTAATGTAAGCTTCAGAATTTTGGAAAATACTAAAAAATTAAAAAAAAAATCTAAGAGAGTCAATTAAGAGAAATTTTAGTGCATGCATTCTTAGACAGTTTGGGGAAAAGAAGGAATCATTTGTAATACTGTCAGAGTACTGTTAAAAGGTAGTATTTTGCAGTAATTCATTCTTTTATATTCCCTTTTTCTTTCTTTCTTTTTTAAAGGTAAAGTGTTCTTTGCCAGAGTTTTTATTAGCCATACCACATAGATGGAGAATGAAAGGAATGTGACTGTGTTCATTCTAGTAGGTCTTACACAGAACCCCCAAATGCAAAAAGTAGTGTTTGTGGTGTTTTTGGTCTTGTACATGGTAACCCTCTCAGGCAACCTGCTCATTGTGGTCACCATCACCACCAGCCAGGCTCTGAACTCCCCCATGTACTTCTTCCTGACCCATCTTTCCTTGATAGACACAGTTTACTCTTCTTCTTCGGCTCCTAAGTTGATTGTGGACTCCCTTCATGAGATCAGGACAATCTCCTTTAATGGCTGTGTGGCTCAAGTCTATGCAGAACACGTTTTTGGTGCTGCTGAGATCATCCTGCTGACAGAGATGGCCTATGACCGCTACGTGGCCATCTGCAGACCTCTGCACTACACGGCCATCGTGAGCCGCAGGATGTGCCTCCTCCTGCTGGGGGTGGCCTGGGCCGGAGGGTTTCTCCACGCAAGCGTTCAGATCCTCTTTACAGTCCGGCTGCCCTTCTGTGGCCCCAATGTCATAGACCACTTCATGTGTGACTTGTACCCTTTGTTAAAGCTTGTCTGCATGGACACTCACATCCTTGGTCTCTTTGTTGCTGCCAACAGTGGGTTCATCTGCCTGTTAAACCTCCTCCTCCTGTTGGTCTCCTATGTGGTCATCTTGTGCTCCCTAAAGAACTCTAGCCTGGAGGGGAGACGCAGAGCTCTTTCTACATGCGTCTCTCACATCGCTGTAGTTGTTTTGTCTTTTGTGCCCTGCGTGTTTGTGTATCTTCGCCCAGTCGCCACTCTGCCCATTGATAAAGCTGTTGCTGTCTTTTACACTACGGTGGCCCCTATGTTAAATCCTTTAATCTACACTCTCAGAAATGCTGAGGTGAAACGTGCTATGAAGAAACACTGGAGACAGAAAGTGACTGCAGATAGTGATTAAAGAGATTCACTGAGCTTTATAGATAGAAGTAAAACAGATAATCTCATCCAATCCTCTTGATCTATAGATGAAAACATTGACTCTAAAAGGGACTGAATAATAACTGCAGATAGCCCTGAACGATGGAATAGCCTGGCATGCTGCAGTCCATGAGGTTGCAAAGTATTGGACTTAGGGACTGAACAACAACTTAAGCACAGACCTTGTTTAGACTGGAATCCAGGTTTACTTTCTCCCATCCCAGACTCTCCTCATCACAACTTAATGCTTTTTAATTAATATTTATCTTTTATCTGATTATCTCAAATGTGTTCAGAAGTTACAAGCTAAGAACCCAGAATATTGGATTGGTATTCAAATTGTCTTATTATGAAACATGGAGATGTTGGTTACCACCAATTATTGAAAATAAAATGTTAAAAATATTCATTTGTTTTGAACTCAATATAAATTTTTTTGTGGATTTTTCTTGTTCATTGAATCTTTGTTGTGCAGTGAAAAGAAATAGTATTTCTTAAATGCTTATAATACTGGCATTGTGTTTGTTATTTTACATATGGTATCATTTGAAGTCCAGCCAGGAGACAGACCACAGTGCAGTTTGAATAGAAAGAGTTCACATACAATAAATGATTGTATCAGGGTATTAACTACAAAGGGCTTCCTTGGTGGCTGGGTGGTAAAAATTCTCTTCCCAGTGCAGGAGACATGGATTCGACCCCTGGGTTTGGAAGATCCCCTGGAGAAGGAAATGAAAACCCGCTCTAGTACACTTGCTTGGAAATCCCATTGACAGAGTGGCCTGGTGGACTACAATCCACGGAGTTGCAAGAGAGTCAGATACGACTTAGTGACTAAATGAAAACAGCTATTAATTATAACAGGGTGTAATGAGCTCTCTAAAGAAGGACCTGGGGCTGAGAGATGAATTTACAAGGAAGTAACATATTTAGAATGTTGGGATTCTAGTCTTATGGAGAAGGTGTAGTTGTTGCCCTTTGAATGGTGGAAAAACTTAACTGGATTGCCTTGGGCAAGAAATAATTCACAATGGCTGAAGAGAGGCTGGCAGGCATGAAATGTTTCTGGGGCTGGCGAGATGGAGCCTTTCACTGCAGTGCTGGTTGGCTAAGGCTCATGAACAAGGAACTATGACCTTGAGTGGCAAGCAGAAAAACCCATTTTAGGTGTAGGTGGAGCAAGTTTGGCAGAAAACACAACCCACTCCAGTATTCTTGCCTGGATAATTCCATGGACAGAGGAGTTTGTGGGCTACAGCCCATGGGGTTGCAAAAAAGTCAGATAACACTGACCAACTAGCCAAGTGATCACTGATCTCATTAATCCTTTCAGTAAAGATGCACAAACAGAGATGAACAATCACTTGCAGGCGGTTATTTTAGAACAGATTTAAGCATCTTTGTTATTTAAACTTTTAGCTCTGTAACAGAATAAAAAAAATGAAAAGAGAATTTATCAGAATCTGTTGCATGCAGCTGAAGCTGCTCAATGCAACTAAATAGAATGTGAAATTTTTAAAAGGTATGAAAACAACTAATGGGAACTAGCGTAAAATTTTGGGAATTTGAACAAAGTCTGTACTTTAATTAATAATACTGTATCACATGTTAATTTCCTGTTTTTTTTTTTTTCTTGCAGCAACATAGTATTTCTCAGAATTGGATCAAAAGTTTCAAGCCTCATTATTTTTTTTAATCACTAAGATAATACATTTTCTAGACTTTTAGTAGTAATACTAGATGGCAGAATAAATGGAACTGTTATCAAAATTTTTAGTGAATTATTCTGTTAGAAATATTTTCTAATTTTCCTTGTTATGTATTCTTAGATGGGCTTCCTAGATGGCTCATCAGTAAATTATCCACCTGCAGTGCAGGAGACCCAGGTTCAATCCCTGGGTCAGGAAGATGTCCTGGAGAAGTAAATGGCAACTCATTTCAGTATTCTTGCCTAGGAAATCCCATGAACAGAGAAGCCTGGTGGGGTATAGTCCATGGAGTCACAAAAGACTCGGACACAACTTATAGACGATACAACAACAACGACCCCTTAGATCCTCCCATCATTTAAAGGTGAACATTCAATTTCCAGAAACATGAGGTTTTAAAAGAACCTTTGATATTAATTTGTCATGTAAATGCTTTCTTCTCTGCAACCACCCCCTGTGCTTTCTCAGTCTTTTAAGCTTCCTGAGGCTTTCAGTGCTTAAGTCAACGATCTCTTGGTGAATGTCACATTGCACTTGCAGTTATGTGGGTTCTTGTCAAATATCTTTTAATATTGATTTCTAGCGTAATTCAACACTGATAAGAGAAGACTCAGTATGATTTCAATTCTTTTATACCATGAAATTTTTGCACCTTGTTTTACGCCCCTGGACATATTCCAGTGTCTTCTGGTTTATAGTCTATGGGAACTTGAATAGAATTTGTATTTCACTGTTGTGTGAAAATTGTATAAATCTTTATTATATTGAATTGGATAATAGTGCTTTTCAGGTCTACCTTGTCCTTCTACTTTTCTGCCTATTAATTCTATTATTTTTTGAGAGCTTGATATTAAAACTCCAAATAAAAATCTAAATTTATCTGTTTAAAAATAATTGTAATATATAGTGGAACTATATGTAATTTTGCTCTGTATTTTCTAAGTCTCTTGTAAATGAGCTATCACACTTTCATAATTAAAAAAAGATAAAGACCAACTCTACCAAATGTTGTTGAGGATGTGAATTAACTGAACTTTTATACATTGCTTTAATGTATACATAAAATGAAAATTGATACAGGCATAAAAAACTTTTAACTCTGAATTGTCATGGATCAGTAAATATGTATGTGTGCTAAGTTGCTTCAGTCATGTATGACTGTTTGATACCCTATGGGCGGTAGCCCACCAGACTCTTCTGTCCGTCAAATTTTCCAGGCAAGAATGCTGAAGTGAGTTGCCATTTCCTTCTCCAGGGGATTTTCCTGACCCAGGGATAAAACCCATGTCTCTTACATCTCCTGCGTTGTGGGTGGATTCTTTACCAGTAATGCCACCTGGGAAGAAGTGTAACACTCTTCAAAGTATAAATGAAGGGTCTAGTCTTTTCTCCATCATCAAAGAGCTTATAGAGTCAGAGTTTGGCACCAGGATAGGGGCAAGGATATCTAGAGAAGGCAAAGCTTTGGAAAGATTTGAAGTAGCTAGCATCCAGGGACAAAACCGGAAATGATATCCAAAGGTGAATGAAATTTCAACATGGCAGAAAGGCAAAATCATACATAAGTCAACAAGATGGATAACAGACACCAAGCCACCAAGACACTTCAGAGCAGTGGGAAAAAACTAGAACTTGGAGAATTTTATGGTGCAGAACTCTGTGGTGTTTTCCAACTCATTCTATAATTGTAAGGAAATTAATAATAATCCCAGTTGGTACAGGGACAAGGTCAGTGAAACTGGTGTTATTGGTTATAAACCTTCACATAGATTCCCACTGAGCATGATCAGATGATCCCAGAGATTAGTTAAGCAGCCTTAATAAATGGTGTCCCTACTCAGTTGACTCAATGGACATGAGTTTGAGCAAACTCCAGGAGGTAGTGGAGGGCAGAGGAGACTGGTGTGCTGCACTCCATAGGATGGTAAAGAGCTGGACACAACTTAGTGGCTGAACAACAGTAATAACAACAATCACATTACGCTTTGTTGCTTTTGTTTAAAACACTCCATTGCCTATGTTAAACATTTTTTCTTTGTAATTCTGTTTCTTATTTCACAGGGAAATTTTAATTCTCATGAAAAATATAAAAAGCTGTTATTTTATCAGATACATCTCATTTCCCTCTTCATCTAAACATCCATGTTCCTCAGGCCATCCTGTTTCCATCATCAACTCATTTCCACATGTTTTTTGTACTGTGTCATATTGCTAATCATTGCCATCAACAGTCAGAGATAATGTCACTCATGTTTATGATTTTTATGAACAGTTTGGATTTAAGATAAAAGTCACAAACACTGGTACTCTAAATATAGACATTATATTATATAACAATTATATCATAATTTTCTTCTAACATTTTAAAATGAAAATAAATTTTTATATGTGAAGGTGCATGTATAATATTTATTTTTTCATTAACCTAACTTGGAGGCACACGTTTCTACAAATCCTTATAGTTCTCATAAGAACTATATCTTTGCATTAAGTTTTGAGATTGAAAGCATGAATCCTCCAACTTTATTCTTCATTTTTCAGATTTTTGTTTTGTTTTGATTCTTTGGGATTTCTTGCAATTCCATATGAAACTTCTCTACAATTTCACACAAATTTTAGTATTTGCATTTCCATTTCTGCATAAAATGGATTTTTTATAAAGATTGCATTAAATATGCACTCTAGGGGATATTGTTAGCTTAATTATATTAAGTCTACAAGGCTATGAATACAGGATACGTTTATATTTACCTGTGGTCAGTCGCTTCATTCATGTCTGCCTCTATGCAATCCCGTAGACTGTAGCCCACTAGGCTCCTTTGTCCAAGGGATTCTCCAGGCAAGAATACTGGAATGGGTTGCCACTTCCTCCTCCAAGGAATTTTCCTGACCCAGGTATCAAACCTGTGTCTCCTGCATCTCCTGCATTGCAGGCAAATTCTTTACCTACTGAGTCAGCTTATGTCTTTAATTTCTTTTAGTGATTTTTTTAGTTTTTAGCGTACAATTCTTCCACCACTTTGGCAAATTTATTCCTAAGTATTTTATTGTTTCTGATGGTACTGTCAACATACTTATTTTCTTAATTTTGTTTTAAGACTATTAGTTCCTAGTATATCAAAATTAGCTTATTTTGTATTAAAGCTAATAATTTCTTCATGTGTGTGAGGATCCCTCAGATTTTTTTCTACATAAGACCATGTCATTTGTTAGTATAGTTTTACTTCTTCCTTTCCAATTTGTATGCCTTTTATTTCTATTTCTAGTCTAATTTTTCTGACATTAATCTTCAGGAAAATACTAAAATAGAAGTGATGAAAGGGAGAAAGTTCTGATTTTATGAGGTAAGCTTTCAGCTTTTCACCATTAAGTATGAGTCTTAGTTATGGGTCAAACCTTCCAGATATGTCCAGGACTGGAAAAGGTCAGTTTTCATGCCAATCCCAAAGAAAGACAATGTCAAAGAATGCTCAGACTACCGTCTAGTTGCACTCATCTCATATGCTAGCAAAGTAATGCTCAAAATTCTCCAAGCCAGGCTTCAACTGTACATGAATCTTGAACTTCCAGATGTTAAAGCTGGATTTAGAAAAGGCACAGGAACCAGAGATGAAAGTGCCAACATCTGTTGTATCATTGAAAAAGCATGAGAGTTCCAGAAAAACATCTGCTTCTGCATTATCAACTATGCCAAAGCCTTTGACTGTGTGAATCACAACAAACTGTGGAAAATTCTTAAAAAGATAGGAACACCAGACCACCTGACCAGTTTCCTGAGAAATCTGTGTGCAGGTGAAGAAGCAACAGTTAGAACTGGACATGAAACAATGGACTGGTTCCAAATAGGAAAAGGAGTACATCAAGGCTGCATATTGTCACCCTGCTTATTACATATATGTAGAGTACATCTTGAGAAACGCTGGGTTGGAGGAAGCACAAGCTGGAATCACGATTGCTGGGAGAAATATCAATAACCTCAGATATGCAGATGACACCACCCTTATGACAGAAAGTGAAGAAGAATTAAACAGCCTCTTCATGAAAGTAAAAGAGGAAAGTGAAAAAGTTGGCTTAAAACTCAACATTCAGAAAACTAAGATCATGGCATCTGGTCCCATCACTTCATGGCAAATAGATGGGGACACAGTGGAAATAGTGGTTGACTTTATTTTTCTGGGCTCCAAAATCACTACAGATGGTGATTGCAGCCATGAAGTTAAAAGATGTTTACTCCTTGGAAGAAAAGTTATGACCAACCTAGACAGCATATTAAGAAGCATAGACATTACTTTGCCAACAAAGGCCCGTCTAGTCAAGGCTATGGTTTTTCCAGTGGTCATGTGTGGATGTGAGAGTTGGACTATATAGAAAGCTGATCCCCGAAGAATTGATACTTTTGAACTGTGGTGTTGGAGAAGACTCTTGAGAGTCCCTTGGACTGCAAGGAGATCCAACCAGTCCATCCTAAAGGGGATCGGTCCTGGGTGTTCATTGGAAGGACTGATGTTGAAGCTGAAACTCCAATACTTTGGCCACCTGATGCACAGAGCTGACTCATTTGAAAAGACCATAATGTTGGGAAAGATTGAAGGTGGGAGGAGAAGGGGACAACACAGGATGAGATGGTTGGAATGCATCACCGACTCGATGGACATGAACTTGAGTAAACTCTGGGAGCTGGTGGTGGACAGGGAAGCCTGGCCTGATGCAGTCCATGGGGTCACAAAGAATCGGACATGACTGAGTGATTGAACTCTAACTACATAATCTGTTTATCTCAAATGTCATCAGAAGCAAAAAGGTAAGAATCTAGAATATAAAATTGCTATTAAATTGCCTTATTATGTAACACTGAGATCTTGGTTACTGCTTATTATTGAAAATAGCATGTTTAATATTTATTTATTTTGGACTCAATATAGATTCTTTTATGGAATTTTCCTGATTATTGCATCTTGGTTGTACAGTGAAAAGAAATATTGTTTCTCATTGCCCCCATGGCTGGCACTCTTTTTGGTATTTTCCATCTTGTATCAGTCAGGGTCCAGCCTGGAGACAGTCCACAGTGCAATTTGGACAGAAAAAGTTCACGTGCAATTATTAATTATAGCAGGGTATTATCTATAAAAGGGTAATAAGGTCTTCCCTGGTGGTTTAATGGTTAAAAATCTGCCACGTAATGCAGGGGACATTGATTGATCCCTGGTGCAGGAAGATCCCACATGCCACGGAGCACCTCAGCCCATGTGCCACAGCTACTGAGCCTGTGCTCTTGAGCCTGGGAATCACAACTACTGAGCCCACTGCAACTACTGAAGCCTGCGTGCCCTAGAGCCTGTGCTCCACAACAAGAGAAGCCACTGCAATGAGGAGCTCGTGTACGGCAGCAGAGAGCAGCCCCAGCTGGCTGCAAGTAGAGAAAGCCCATGTGCAGCACCAGAGGCCCAGCACAGCCAAAATAATTAAATAACTCTATTTTAAAAGGGAGGGAGGTAATGAGTTCTATAAAGAAGGACTTCCACTGAGAGATGAGTATCCAAAGAAGGAACACATTTAGAATGTGAGCATCCTCCCCAAACTTGCGATTCCAGTCTTATGGAGAAGGTGTAGCTGCTGTCCACTGAATGGTGGAAAAGTTTGACTGGGTTGCCTTGGTCCAGATCTATTTCATGATCGCTGAAGAGGTTGGCAGGCATGAAACGTCTCTGGAGCTGGCAAGACAGGAGGCTTCCACTGCAGGGATGGTTGACTGAAAGTCATGAACAAGGAATTAAGGCCTTGAGGGGCAAGCAGGAAAAACCCATTTTGGGTGCAGGTGGAGAAAGGCTGGCAGAAAACACCCCTCTGATAGCACAGACAGTAAAGTATCTGTCTATGATGCAGGAGACCCCGGTTTGATCCCCGGGTGGGGAAGATCCCCCGGAGAAGGAAATGGTAACCCACTCCAGTGTTCTTGCCTGGAGAATTCTATGGACAGAGGAGCCTGGCGGGCTACAGTCCAGGTCACAAAGAGTTGGACACGACTGAGTGACTAACACACACACACGGCACATCTAGACTGAGTTGGAAGATTGATTACTGGGGTGCCTGTGCAATTATTGGAATCTCCCTGTAGATGGGCCTCTGCAACCCAATGGGAAAGTGTCTGTGGAAGCGTCAGTAAAAGCGGGAGGAAGCACCAGTGGATGCCATCCCTCCTGCCTCCCGCGATTATAACACACACAACGTTGAAAGCTACAGAGCCAGAACAAGATGAAAAAGAAACATACTACTTAATCCAGAAGGAGATGTCTCTTTGAACACTTCTCCTGATCAAGCTTAACATCATGTCAGGTTAAGGACAGCGAGAAATGCTTACAGGATCCATTTTCATTAATATGGAGTGGGCAATAATGGGTTTATGTGTAGCTCAGAGGCAATTAATTGACAACTGGCCTAAGAATTTTATCCTTAATTCTTTGAACCCATTTTCTATACACTGACGCTCAAATATATGGTGTAATATGACAAAGCCTTAAGTTAAAGTCAGAACTGAGATATATACTGGGATATGACTCTTTATCTTACATACTTCTTGCTTACTATACAGCTTTAAGTAAGACTTCCCTTTTTTGTTGGTAATAATTGTTTTATTGTAAAACTTAAAAACAATCAAGCATCTAATTTGTTGGAAGATTGTGTATAACTAAATTTTTATAATTTCATATAATTTCACTATTGGTTATGCTCTGGTACTTCATTAATCCTTCACTGAAGAACACAGGCAGCGATGAACAATCACTTGGAGGTGGTATAGTAGAACGGATTTAAGCATCTTTGTTATTTAAATTTTTAACTCTGAATTTTCATGGCTCAGTAAGTATGCTGTTGCATGTTTAGTCCCTAGTTCATGTCTGACTCTTCTGTGACCCTGTGGACTGTAGCCTCCAGTCTCCTCTGTCCATGGGATTTCCCAGGCAAGAATACTGGAGTGGGTTGCCATGCCCTCCTCCTGGGGAATCTTCCCAACCCAAGGATGGAACCCACTCAAATTCTTTACCAGTGAGCCATGTGCAAAGCCTTTCTATTTACCTAGGTCTTCTTTAGCTTCTTTTAGTGATGTTTTCAGTTTTTAGTGTACAATTTATCCACCACTTTGGTAAAATTTCTTCATAAGCATTTTATTCTTTCTGATAGTTCTGCCTACATAACTATTTTTTAATTTTTTTAAAAATTGTTAATTCTTAGTATATTGAAATATAGCTAGTTTTGCATTGATTCTAATAGTTTTCTTGTGTGTGTGTATTATTTAGATTTTTTTCTACATAAGATAATGTCATTCGTTAGTATAGTTTTACTTCTTTCTTTCCAATTTGTATACCTTTTATTTCTATTTCTAGTCTAATTTTTCTGGCATTACTCTTCAGGAAAATATTAAATAGAAGTGATGAAAGTGAATGTGTTCTGATTTTATGAGGTGAGCTTTCAACCTTTCACCATTAAGTATGTCTTCATTATAGGAGAAACCTCAGCATATATTTGTTGCTGACATAGAGCATGTCAGCCTTCAGGAGCACTTTGTCCCAGGTCTTAGTATAAACTATCACCTATCTGGTCATGTAATTGTTTTCAAAAGGCCATTCCACAATGTTATTCACCAAGTTTCTATTAAGTTCTTTTGTCTATAATTTGCAAATATTTCTTTGACTCTCTCTCTTCATGTTAGGTGGGTTTCCCTGGATGCATATCCTGAGATGGGATTTTATGGAAGGAGAAGGGATTTAATGAAGCTATTGTGGTAGGAGAAGAAAGGATGTAGTCTAAACTAGATTCTGAATTCAGCCCGTAGTCACAAGAGCTTGAGTATAATTTTACGGATCCTACACTCTGAGAAGGCAGGACCTAAATCTGTTTTTATTAGTCACTGAAGACCCAACAAATGTCCATTTGCCTGATTCACTATTTGAGCTCAAAAATATTTACTGATAAATGAATGAAGGACAGAGGAATAATGGAAAACATTTATTATGAAATTGCTTTGTATGTAGATACAGTCACAGATTAAAAAAAAAGTTTTTAATAATGAAATGTTGCCAAAAGGTAAAGATTAACAGAAATATAATATGAATAGCTCATATATATAAGATAATGAACCTTGCTGAGACAGGAAAAACATCAAGGTAAATTATTTGCTCATATTGCTGATAATTTCAGTTTTCCTTTCTTTCTTTCTCTCAAAAGAAAGAGTAAAAGAAATTGTGATTTCCCTAAACAGTTCACCTAGAATTCTCAGAATCTGAATTAAATAAAGTTAAATAAAAGGTAGGAAAAAATTCTCTCAAATACAGTGCCTTTTTTTCTCTTTATTTTTTTGAGATTTTATTTTGCTTTCACCTTTTATTTATTCATTCAATGTTTATTACTAAACAGAAATTGTGCTACTCTGAAGAAACTATCATAATATACCAGGCAAGTTCTTTATGGAATATGACTGCATATTTAATAGATAGAAATTCCTATCTGACATCAAGAGTTTCTTTTATTTGAGTCATCACTCTTATGGATGGTTTTTCAGCCTAAGATGGTGACATGAACAATGGTAAGTGCTATGAAACCTACTAGGAAATTTTAAAAAATCATGCAACCTTGATTCAACTATTATAAATGTTCAACAGGACATTTTATTATTAAATATATTTATGTTTAATTGGAGGATAATTGTTCTAATGTGTTCATCAAAACCCAGTATTATGTTGGGTTTTATAACAATAAAATAGTTACATGTTACAGCCAACAAATCACCATCAACTATAATATATAAAGTGAACAGTTGGCAATGAAAAGTTATTGGATTTTTAGTTACAGTAACAAAATGAAATGTACTATACACAATTTGTCCAGCATAGTCTCTGTCTCAATAAAAGGTAGTTAGTAATTATCTTCCCTTTCTATCGTTTCTTGGCTATCTATGAAGGCAGTTAGGATTTCGGTCAGGGAAATGGGTCTGATTCTGATTACTGACTCTTTGGTATATGTGCTTTGATACCATCCCTTTTCCTTCAATTTCACTACTTGTAAAATTGGAATAATAGCAGCATTATAACAATCTCTTTGTGTTGTTAGAGAGATTACTGGTAAATACTAATCTACTTAGTACTTCTTTCATTTTACTAGATGAAAAATCTATGAATCCACATACAAGGTTGAAACTAGTAAAAATAAACCTCAATTTGGTAGAATTTTCTAAAGATGGAAAGAATGGTTTTGATACATGTTTTTCTCTTTTTCTGGGAACTTATTTCTGTTCCCCTCAGTGCAGAATGTATAATTTGTAGTGAATAATTTACTTCTTTATTCTTTACATACTCCTTGTTGAGATCATCCAAAATACACTTTGACCTTTGTATCAGATGAATTAATGTTTGGCTCTAAAGCACATTTATAAGACACCCGAAGTAACTTTCCTACTACACAATTTCCTAATGGCATTTTTCATCTGGTCATTTCTCAAGGTATAGATTAAGGGATTTAACATGGGAGTTATCATAGTATAAAATACAGCAACTGCTTTATCAATAGGTAAGGTAGCTGCAGGTCTCAGGTACACAAATATGCAGGGCACAAAGTATAAAGATGACCACTGTGATGTGGGAGATGCAGGTGGAGAGGGCTTTTCGTCTTGCTTCCAAGCTGTAGGCCCTTAGGGAATGCAAGATGACCACATAGGAGACCAGCAGGAGAAGGAAGTTTAACAGACAGATGAAGCCACTGTTGGCAGCAATGAAGAGCCCTAGAGTGTGGGTATCAGTGCAGGCAAGACTGAGCAAAGGGTTCAGGTCACACATAAAGTGATCTATGACATTAGGGCCACAGAAGGGTAAGCGGAAGATGAAGAGGATCTGTATGAATCCATGAAGAAAGCCTCCCACCCATGACACTCCCACTAGCAGCCCACACACCCGCCAGTTCATGATGCTTGTGTAGTGCAAGGGCTTGCAGATGGCCACATAGCGGTCATAGGCCATCACAGTGAGCAGGATGACTTCAGCACCTCCAAAGAAATGTTCCCCAAAGATTTGGGTCATACATCCATTAAATAAGATGGTTTTCTTCTCATGGAGTGAATCTACAATCATCTTAGGGGCACATACAGAGGAGTAGCAGGCATCAATAAAGGAGAGATAGGTCAGGAAAAAGTACATGGGGGACCCCAAAGATGGGCTTGCAGTGATGGTGACCATGATAAGCACATTTCCTACCACAGTGGTGATGTAGATGACAAAGAACATGGCAAATACAATTTTCTGCATCTTTGGATTCTCTGTGAGCCCCAGTAGAACAAACTCTGTCACATTGTTCCTGTTCTCCATGTGTTTCATGAAATGGTTTATTCATGACCTAAAAGTGAGAGAGTTAATTCTTAGGTAGGTTGATAAGGAGTCTGGGGCCCTCAAAGAGAAAGGGTCCAAGGCCCTGGAGGAGGAGAAAGATATAAACATCTTTTTCTACCTTGCTTTGTCTTAGTACATAAAATGTTCTTTCTTAAACTGAGCTTTTATGACAATAATCTTTAAAATTAACTTTCTTTAAGCCCATGTTTTTTTTCTTAAACTGAGTTTTCATGACAATAGCTTTTAAAATGAACTTTCTTTAAGCCCAGAACTAATGATTACACAACAAAACAACTCATCTTGCTCAAGGGTTGGTTTTTCATTAAGCTCTGTACTAATGATTATGTAACGACAATGGATCTTGCTCAAGAATATGTTTCTCCTTAAGGGAACCTTCTAACTAATCTTTTGAATTTAAGGTGTATGTTTTGGGAGTGGGTCTGGTAAAAATATATAAGGCCTTGATAAGACTTGATAAGGGGCCCTCTCAGTCCCCCTTCTGATGTCTATGTTAGAAGCTTTTCTCTGTCCTTTTCATTGTAATAAAACTTCTGCCACACAAAGGCTCTGAGTGATCAAGCCTGGTCCCTGATCCTGAAGCTAAATCCTCTTCTTTGGAGATCACAAATCCATCATTCACTGTCCAAAGCTATCAAAAGAAAACATAAATTTAATTTATGCATTCTTAAGCTTATTAAACTTCTTCATTCTAACAAGTAATAAATACCCATACTTTACCGAGTGTGAATTCTTTCTTTTTTGTTTTTTAATGAAGAAAAGATTCTGAGTTCTTAAGATTTTTCCAATTACCTCCTAGGAGAAAAGCCTTTTAATAATGTAGATGTGAAGAACTTCTGTAAACCCATGGGCCGGAGACTTTAATCATCTGAAATGGTTCAGAGTCTAACTTGAAGTCGTGTATTTCCCTGATAATGGCAATTAAGTGTGGAAAGAGGTAAAGGATGGATGTAAAGCTTAGGAATTTTCTGTTTACTCTCTAAGAAATGGGGGACCATGGAAGGTCATTGAAAATACGAGTGGAAGGATGAAAGAAATCTGATGAAGAGAGAATCTTGAATGTTATTCTGCTAAAGATTTTGTGTGTCTTGGATGAAGTTGGCAGGGTTTCAGTGAATGGGTGGAAGATGGAGATAGAAATCACAGCAGCAAAGTACTTAGAATAGCTGAAACAGGAGTAACACTGCAATGTGCATGTGCTAAGTTGTTTCAGTCATGTCCATCTCTTTGCGGCCCCATGGACTCTAGCCCACCAGGCTCCTCCCTCCATGGGATTCTCCAGGCAAGAACATTGGAGTAGGTTGCCATGCCCTCCTCCAGGGTCCTTCCCAACAGGTTGCTTTTGTTGTTTAATTGCTAAGTCACGTCTGACTCTTCTGTGACCCCCATGGACTAGAGTCGCTCCACACTCCTCTGTTCATGGGATTTTTCAGGCAAAAATACGGGAGCAGGTTTCTATTTCCTTCTCCATGGGGATCTTCCTGACCTAGGGATCGAACCCAAGTCTCCTGCTTTGGCAGGTGGATTCTTTACCACTGAGTCACCAAGAAAGCCCAAAGAATGGGTGCAAGAGCTAATTAGTATTCATAATGCATGTTGACTAAACCTAATTACTTTGCAATAGGTATAGCATGTACATTCCAATGATTTTTTGCTATGTTCATAGTATACTATCACATGCTTTCTTTTCCCAGTGATAACAATTTGCATGGTTGATATTGCATCATTCATTTTGCACATGAGGAAACAATCTCATAGACTCATGTTAATAGTTTAATAAAAGTGCTAATATTAACTAAAACTGCACACTGACTGTGCTCTAAGTGTTATGCAGACATTTGGTTTTAATCCTTGATACAAACTTACAAGATGGTTACTATCATCATTTTTATGCTTATTTTACACATTAGGAAATAGAAGCATAGAGAAATTAAGGATTCTGTTCAAGGACAAGCAGCTAAAAATTTAGGCAGAGCTAAGATTAGTTCAGATTATGCATCTTTATTTTTTTCTCCAAATCTTAATCCATGCTCTATACTGTCATGTTATAATAAACAATGGAGAACTAGTAACCTCCTTTTGAATTGACCATAATTATTATACTTTTGATTACTTTAATTCTGTTTGAGAAGCAAATTTATACTGATAAATTTCATCTACTCACACACATACACACACTCACACACATTGATATTTCTGAACTCCCAAGTAGTAAGGAAACGGTGGTACTGAATTCATTGAATAGCCCTTTTGTCTTGACTTCTTCCTCAGACCTAACTCTCCCTTCTCTGATACCACTTCAAAGAATAGGACCCCAGATTTTTCTGCAAAATGTTGAGAAATTCTATGCAGCTGGTTAAATGGTTTGGTTTGAGAATCATAAAAGACCCAGTTTGAATCCTGGTTCTTCCAACTGCAAATTCTTTCATCTTTCATTGGCACCTTACATTCTTGTTTTCTCAGCTATAAAGTTAGAATAATAATATCCACTTCATAGATCAATAGTTGAGTGATTATGTATGAACACACCCACCTGCTGTGGACACAAAAAGAACTTTTAGTTACTTTTGTGACTGCGTATACAGCGGTGGGATAGGGAGAATTAACATTTGGAGCAGTAATACAGAGAAATGTTTAACCATGCTTCAAGCTCCAGAAGAACTTCTGCCAATTTTACTCTCAAAGAAACAGCAGAGGCTGATATTATCCATAGCAGGTTTCCCCAGAAAGGGTCTCCATATTAGTACTTGATGAGACTGCTGGTGATCTATGCAACTGGTATTTGTAATTTTCTCTTTCATGTATGTGAAGTATAATTAAATTTTGTTTTTATGCTCATTATTAGCCCTGATCATTAAAGAAGATATTTCATGGCCAAGCATGGTGCCTGCCGTCATAGACCTGGGCTCTTCAATTTCCTTAACTGCTTCAAGTCTCAAAATTTTCAAGTGTCAAATTAAGTTAATATTTATGAATACCTTTTGAAAAATTGAAATGCGGATAAAATACTATATTTGAAAAGTGTTGAAAAATAATGAGTTATACATATGAAGTAACAAATTAAAATAAGCATCAGCATTATAAAAAAACTTACCTTAGCTTTTCACATGATTTTAGTGATGTTTGAATGTGTTCAGGAGCAGTTCCGTGTTCAAACTAACTTATAGCAAGTAACTTTCAGTATAAAAGGTGTAACACTTGAGAAGAGCTTGTTAACTCTGAAATGAACAGTTGTTAAGAAATTTTATACAGTGAACATGTATAAGTTCTTAGTATATCAATTATATCTCATAAAACCTGTTTTAAAAGATAAAAGGGTTCTTAGAAGTCTAAATCTTTCCATCTAGCTTCTAAAACCTCAAATGGTCTTCACAGAAAACTTGCTTTCTGATTTTGAATTGAGAATGGGTTCATTGGAAATACTATGGAGAACTGATTTTGAATAAATGTCAGTGGTTCTGCAGTACAAGAAACAGAGTGTGAAGGAAGCATATTCAAATGGTTCATTCTGCCCATGATGAATCTTGTTCTAGAAAGGTGAACAGCCACACAAATCACTTCCACCTTGCTCTTGTATACTCATAGATATTCAAAGAGGCTTTGATAAGGTCCAGGGACCATGTCTTATAGATGCTGCTTTCTCTCCTAGGAATTAATTATCTCATTTGATGGAAAGGCTCTGTTTAGAAGCAAGTATTCTGGAACGACAGTGTGGAGAAACACTCACTGTGAAGTGGGGAATAGTTTTTCCTTCGCGTGTGCATGGGAGTTCAGTTGTGTTTGACTGTGATCCTATGAAGTCTGCCAGGCTTCTCTGTCTATGGAATTTTCCAGATGAGATTACATGAGTGGGTTGCCATTTCCTTCTCCAGGGAGTCTTCCTGACCCAGGGATCAAACCCACGTCTCTTGTGTCTCCTGCATCCAGAGGCAGGTTCTTTATGAGCTGAGCCACTGGAGAAGCTCAGTATTCCCTTCACCTGGAACCTAAATCTGTGAGATTCCCTCTTTTCTATCAGCACCTGGATTGTTAAGAAAACTGAATGTCTTGTCAATAGCAAAGTGGCATAATTCCTGTGTGTGACATGTGATGTAGAATCCCCATTGACTCCTGTCATAGGAGAGTTTGTATTTTCTTATCAATTATTAAAACTTTATTGGAAACCATTATTGATTGCTTGAGAGCTAGATCACTGAGGACATACAATTAATGACAGCCTTTTGAAAGTTCTTGAGTCTAAAAGCTGTTTTTCTTTCTCCCTTCCACCTCCTCCTCCAGATTTATTGATGTATCACAGACAAATAAAATTTTGTTTTTAAGGTGTATAACAGCATTTAGATATAAGTATACATTGTGAAATAATCACCACAATCAAACTATTAACATATTTATCAATCATGTTGTTACCATTTTTTTGTGGTGATAACACGATCCATCCTCTGGTAGCAAATTCTGAGTGTACAATGCAATATTGTTAACAATAATCACATTGCTGTATAGCATACTTCCAGAAATTTTTATCCTTACATAACTGAAACTTGTTCCCCCTTTTCAATCTCTGCTCATTTCTCCCTCCCTGGCATTCTATTCTTTGCGTCTATAGGTTTGACTATTTAAGATTCCATATATAAGTAATGGAGCTTCCCAGATGGTGTTAGTGATAAGGAACCCATCTGCCAATGCAGGTGACGTGAGAGACAGGGGATTGATCCCTGGGTAGGGAAGATGCCCTGAAGGAAGTCATGACAACCCACTCCAGGATTCTTGCTTGGAGAATCCCATGGACAGAGGAACCTGGCAGGCTACATTCCATAAGGTTGCAAAGAGTTGGACACAACTGAAGTGACAGCAGTCACACACACATATAAGTAATATCATGTAGCATTTCTCTTGTCTATATGGCTTATTGTACTTACCGTAATGTTCTCCAGATTCATTTCATGCTCTTGCAAATGAAGTTTCTTTTTAAGGAAAAAACTATATAATATTCTATTATATATATGTGCTTTGTATCCTGGAGAAGGAAATGGCAACCCACTCCAGTATTCTTGCCTGAGAAATCCCATGGACAGAAAAGCCGAGTGGGCTGCAGTCCATGAGGTCACAAAAGGGCTGACACAACATAGCGATTAAACACACACACCCGCCACGTGATCTACCCATATATCTGACATATGTATTATTTCCGTATTCCAGTTACTGTGTATGAGCATGAGTCCACATATCCCTTCAGTGTAATTGATTTTAATTCCTTTGTGTATATACCCAGAAGTGAGAGTGCTGAATCAGAAGTAGTTCTAGTTTTAATTTTTGGAGAAATCACCATTCTATGTTCTATAATTGCTTTGTCAGTTTACAAGGGTTTCCTTTTTTTCACATCTTTACCAACACTTGTTATTTTTGTGTTTTTTATAATTACCATGTAACTGTGACACCTCACCGCTGTTTTGATTTGCATTTTCCTGATGACTAGTGACATTTAACCCCTTTTTCCTTTACCTATTGGCCACGGTAAGTATTCTTTTGAGAAATTTCCTGTGCCCATTTTAAAACTAGGTTAATTGTTTTTCACTATTGATTTATGCAAGTTCCTTATGTATAGGGGATATTAACCCAGTATCAGACATGTGGCTGTGGTTGCAAATATTTTCTCAGTTCACTGGTTGCCTTTTTATTCCTGATGGCTTCCTTTGCTGTGCAGGTTTTTTTTTTTTTTTTAAATGCAGCCCCACTTTTCTACTTTTACTTTTGGTGTCATATTTAAGAAATCATTGCCTAGACCAATGTCAAGATTTTTCTCTGTGTTGTCTTCAAGTAGTTTTTGTTTGCTTGTTTCCTGTCTCGTATTTAAGTCTAATCCATCTTGAGTTTTATTTTTTGCATACTCTGAGATAAGGATCTGATTTTCTTCTTCTGCATGTGGTTATCCAGAGCACGCAAGCCATTACTGAAGAAACCATTCTTTTTCTGGACAGCCTTGGGAAAGCTCAGCTGACTGTGTATGTGGGTGGCTTAGTCCTGATTTAGAAATCAGGAATTGGTTGGTCTACAGTTCTATTCTTCTTGCTCAAGGTAACTTGGGATATCTATCTATCTATCTATCTATATATATATGTGATCTGTATGGGTTTTTATGCAAATGCTGTCGTTCACTTCTCAGAGGGCTGTTTAAGTAGCCACAAAACCCAGAAGGCTCCATCTTACAGTACTTTTCTTTCTTTGTATGTATGAGTTTGTCACTGTGAAATATTAGCAGTAAAAATGAGAACATAAATCTAAACACAAGAGAGTTCCAGTTGTTCTACATTCTTTTCATTTGAAGTTATTTTCCTTTGGATCTTGGTACTTTATTGTGGTTTTAATTTCTTGCTTCTCTGTTGCTAATTTTGTAGAGCACTGTTTTTCATGCTCTTATTTGCCATTTATATATTTTCTTTTGTGATATTGCTGTTCATGTCCTTTGCACATTTAAAAATAGTTTTAAAATTATATAATACACATATAAAATATATACATATATATATCAGTTCAGTTCAGTTGCTCAGTTGTGTCCAACTTTTTGCGACACTATAAACCGCAGCATGCCAGGCCTCCCTACCATCTCCAGCTCTCGGAGTCCACCCAAACCCATGTCCATTGAGTCAGTGATGCCATCCAACCATCTCATCCTCTGTCATCCCCTTCTCCTCCAGCCCTCAACCTTTCCCAGGATCAGGGTCTTTTCTAATAAGTCAGCTCTTCGCATCAGGTGGCCAAAGTATTGGAGTTTCAGCTTCATCATTAGTTCTTCCAACGAACACCCAGGACTGATCTCCTTTAGGATGGACTGGTTGGATCTCCTTACAGTCCAAGGGACTCTCAAGAGTCTTCTCCAACACCACAGTTCAAAAGCATCAATTTTTCAGTGCTCAGCTTTCTTTATAGTCCAACTCTCACATCCGTACTTGACCACTGGAAAAAATATGCTGTCTAGGTTGGTCATAACTTTCCTTCCAAGGAGTAAGCATCTTTTAATTTCATGGCTGCAATCACCATCTGTAGTGATTTCGGAGCCCAGAAAAATAAAGTCAGCCACTGTTTCCCCAACTATTTGCCATGAAGTGATGGGACCAGATGCCATGATCTTAGTTTTCTAAATGTTGAACTTTAAGCCAACTTTTTCACTCTCCTCTTTCACTTTCATCAAGAGGAGTTAGTTCTTCACTTTCTGCCATAAAGGTGGTGTCATATGCATATCTGAGGTTATTGATATTTCTCCCAGCAATCTTGATTCCAGCTTGTGCTTCTTCCAGCCCAGAATTTCTCATGACGTTCTCTGCATATGAGTTAAATAAGCAGGGTGACAATATACAGCCTTGACATACTCCTTTTCCTATTTGGAACCAGTCTGTTTGTCCATGTCCAGTTCTAACTGTTGCTTCCTGACCTTCATACAGGTTTCTCAAGAGTCAGGTCAGTTGGTCTGTTATTCCCATCTCCTTCAGAATTTTCCACAGTTTATTGTGATCCACACAGTTGAAGGCTTTGGCATAGTCAATAAAGCTGAAATAGATGTTTTTCTGGAACTCTCTTGCTTTTTCGATGATCCAGCAGATGTTGGCAATTTGATCTCTGGTTCCTCTGCCTTTTCTAAAACCAACTTGAACATCTGGAAGTTCATGGTTCATGTATTACTGAAGCCTGGCTTGGAGAATTTTGAGCATTACTTTACTAGCATGTGAGATGCACATGTGCAATTGTGCTTTTGAGCACATTTGTTTGAGCATTCTTTGGCATTGTCTTTCTTTGGGATTGAAATGAAAACTGACATTTTCCAGTCCTGTGGCCACTGCTGAGTTTTCCAAATTTGCTGGCATATTGAGTGCAGCACTTTCACAGCATCATCTTTTAGGATTTGAAATAGCTCAACTGGAATTCCATCACCTCCACTAGCTTTGTTTGCAGTGATGCTTCCTAAGGTCCACTTGACTTCACATTCCAGGATGTCTGGCTCTATGTGAGTGTGAGTGATCACACCATCGTGATGATCTGAGTTGTGAAAATCTTTTTTGTGCAGTTCTTCTGTGTATTCTTGCCACCTCTTCTTAAAATCTTCTTCTGTTAGGTCCGTACCATTTCTGTCCTTTATTGAGCCCATCTTTGCAACAAATGTTCCCTTGGTATTTCTAATTTTCTTGAAGAGATCTCTAATCTTTCCCATTCTACTGTTTTCCTCTATTTCTTTGCCCTCATAGGAAGTGTTCATATACAGTTGGAATGATTTGTTCCTTGAAAGCTTAGTAAAATGACCTGTAAAACCAAACCAAACCTCCTATCCATCCTTTTCAGTGTTTCCTAGTGTTCTTCCCCAGAGTAGTCATAAGTCTGTTTCTTAAGATTATTCAAGCATTTTTACAAAAAATGCATATTTATCTATGTTTATGTGTACAAATGTCTGCAATAAATATTTACATTTTATTATTAAACACAGTAAGGATCTTTCCATAACTGTCTATATATATCTCATTCTCAGTTATTCTTATGTGATTTTCCCTTATAACATTCCTGAATTAGTGTATCCAGTACTTTTCATGTCATTTCAATCTTTTCCTATGATGTGTAATTCTGCAATAAATATGTAACTTCTTGATTATGTATTCTTAGAAATGTTAGTTTCCAGAAGTAGAGATTTTGGGTCACAGGGAATATGTGTTTAAAATGTTGATATTCATAGTTATTTTCAAAATGATTCATGAGGTTATACCTACACTTCTGCCCACAGTCTGAGAATATCTCCTGTTTACCTTCTTAACAACCAGTGATCAGTTTTTGGGGATATGACAATATGGTTCATTAAAGAATTTATAATTCATTTGTGTACTTTAATTGAAATTCTTTAAATATAATTGCTTTAAGCATCTTTTCACATGTTTAAAAAGGCTAAAGGATCTTCTCTAGACAGGAAACACAGAAATCTTGTATAAACGCAAACCCAAAACAACAAAGTAAATGGCAACGGGACCACACCTATCAATAATTACCTTAAATGTAAATGGGTTGAATGCCCCAATCAAAAGACAAAGACTGGCTGAATGGATACAAAAACAAGACCCCTATATACGCTGTTTACAAGAGACCCACCTCAAAACAAGGGACACATAAGACTAAAAGTGAAGGGCTGTATTGATCTTTAAATTGTCTATTAATATTTTTGATTATTTTCTTTGTCATACTTCTATGAGCAATTATATACTAAGGAAATAATCTTTTCAAAAAATCATTATGTATGTACTTAATTTTCTGACTTGTTATTTGATTTTGAATTTGTTTTGCTATGTAGATATTTTTGGTTATATACTTGGTCATATTTATGAATACTTATGTGTTTTTTGTTTCATCATTAAAAGTTTTGCTCATTTCTCCCTAAACATAATACTATTCCATATTTTTTAGACATTAATATTTTAGCACTTTTGTGGTTTTATATTTTATATGAAATGTTTTATTCATCAGGTATTTATTTTGATACATAAGGAGTTAAATAAGAATTGTATTTTATTGTTTTCTAAATGAACATTTTTGGTAGCTGCATAATTATCTTTCACCACTGATTTGAAATCCTAACTTTACTGTATTCTAAAGTTCCACATCTATGTGGATGCAATTCTGGACTTTATTTTGTTCCACTGATTTCTTCAGTCATGTACTATTTAATGCATGATACAATTGCAATTCATCTATAGAACATTTTGAAATCCAATAAGCCCAGAACTCCTTCATTACTCTTCTTTTTCAGAATTATGTCTGTTCTTGCATATGTATGTTGTCAAATTAAATTTATAATAAAGGGCCAGTCACAAAAATTCTGTGTCAATTTTTGACTTACAAAGAATAATTTAGGAAGGGTTCATATCTTTAGAGATTTGAGAACGCCTGTCCATGAAGAGGGTAGGTGTTTTCATTGTCTTTTTTATCCTCTTTGTTAGTGCTTTACATATTCTATGTTTTTACATCCCTTATAGATAGCTGCTGTTCTTACTTCCTGACCTCTTAAGTGCTAGCTGACATTATTGCTGTAAGAAAAACCATCTCTTTTAGGAAATCCATGACTTAAAACTTTGCTGACCATCAATTGATGTGGCTGAGATCATTCTACTGATGGGTCTGGCCTATGACTACTATGCATCCATCTGTACTACCTCACCATCGTAAGTTTATATAGGTGTGGCCATATCTGGGAGTTACCTAGAATAGAAAGATTTATTCATGCAACACTGCAGATCTTTACAGTCTGGCTGCTGTTTTTTGGCCCCAGTGACATAGAATTCATGTGTATCATGAACTCTGTCGAAAGTTGTTTACCTGAATACTTATACACTTTATTGCTGCCAACTAAGAGTTTATCTGCCTGTTAAACTGAGTGCCTTTTGATGGACTCCTGTGTTGTGGTCCTACACACTTTGAAATCTCACAGTTTGAATGGTAGGTGCAAAGCCCTCTCCATCTGAGTCTCTCACATCTCTCTGGTTGTTTTATTCTTTGTGCCCTGCATATTTGCATATCTGCCTCAGATTATGACCTTTTCTATCAGTGAAGCCATGTCTATATTTTATACTAACTCTTACCTTATATTCTTTACCCTACATCCTCAGAAATGCAGAGGTAAAAACTGCTGTGAAGAAGTTCTGAGTCAAAAGATGACTTCAGAGGGGAAGTAATGAAAACAGCATAAAATAATTTTAACTTTTTATCATGTAAGTGTTAGGATTATTTTGTGTTGTTTTCATAATTTCCCCTCGGAAGTCATCTTTTGATTCAGAACTACCTCACAGCATTGTTCACCTTTGCATTTCTGAGGGTACAGAATAAAGAGTTGGATTTCCCTGGTGGTCTAGTGGCTAAGACTTGTGCTCCCAATGCAGGGTGCCAGGTTCAATTCCTGGTCAGGAAACTAAATCCCACATAACAGCAACTAAGAGTTCCCACACTGCAACTAAATATAGACCCCATGTGCCACAACTAATACATGGTGCAGTCAAATAAATAAGTATATTTTTAAGCTTTTTATTTTATATTGGCGTATAGCTGATCAATGATGTTGGACAGCAAGGGGACTCAGCTGTGCATACACATGTATCCACTCTCCCCCAGACTCGCCTCCCATCCAGGGTGCCATGTAACACTGAGCAGAGATCCCCGTGCTCTACGGTGAAATAAGTGAACACTATATTTACAGAAATGGTGAAGAATTAAAGATAATTTCTATTTTTAGGACCAAGGGAACACTGTTTGTCAGAGGTGTACTGATGTTGACATTCGGAAATCTGAAGAGACGCCCTAATAGGAACTCATCATTATAAAAATATTCATTTTAGATATATTTATCACCCATTTGTTGGTCACATGTTGGACTACTGTCAGAACAAGTTTGGTTTCTTGTTAAAATGCAGTTGTTCACTGCCCATGAAATTTCAAAACAAAATAAAGCATTTGGGGAAAATAGGAATCCCAGAGTATTTATTTTCCAGTTTCTCTTTCCACAACTTTCTAATATGCTGGCTCATCTTTTCTGATTCTCTATTTTTTTCTATACCTTCCTGAAAAAGAAAAAAGTTTGCCATCTATTATTACTGTATTATTAAAATAAAAATTCGCTGCTATTATAATCTTAACTATGTTGTGTTGGTCAGTCGCTAAGTTGGGTCTGACTTTTTGTGACCCCATGGACTGTAGCACCCCAGGCTTTTCTGTTCTTCACTATCTCCTGGAGCTTGCTCAAATTCATGTCCATTGAGTCTGTGATACCATTCAACCATCTCATCCTCTGCTCCCTTCTCTGCCTGCCCTCAACCTTTCCCAGTATTAGGGTATTTTCCAAAGGGTTGACTTTTTTGCCAAAGAATTGGCTCTTTGCATTAGGTGGCCAAAGTACTGGAGCTTCAGCTTTAGTGTCAGTCCTTCCAATGAAAGTTCAAGGTTGATTTTCTTTAGGATTGACTGGTTTAATCTCCTCACAGTCAAAGAGACTCTGAAGAGTCTTCTCCAACACCAGCATATATATGTGCATGTTTATATATACATATGGATGTACAAATATATATATATACTTATATACATGTATATATGGGCTTTCCTGGTGGATCATATGGTAAAGAATCTGCCTGCAATGCAGGAGACCTGGGCTCGATCCTTGGGCAGGGAAGTTCCCCTGGGGAAGGGAGGGGTACCCACTCCAGTCTTCTGGCCTGAAGAATTCCATGGACAGAGGAGCCTGGTGGGCTACAGTCCATGAGGTCGCAAAGAGCTGGACATGACTGAGGGACTAACACAGGTGGCATAGTGATAAAGAATCTGCCTGCCAATACAGGAGACGTGGGTTCTATCCCTGAGTCTGGAAGATCCCCTGAGAAGAAGGAAATGGAAACCCACTTCAGTGTTCTTGCCTGGAAAATCCCATGGACAGAGGAGGCTGGTGGGCTGCAGTCCCTGGGATTGCAATAGAGTTAGACATGACTTAACATCTAAAACAAAACAATTTAGTATTTATATATGCAAATAAATGGCTTAAAGATCTCTAGAAAGACTTGGACCATAGATTCTAATCTGAGTGAAAATTAACAACTTGCAGAAGCATATCTGGGCTGGACAGGAATGCATAGGGAGATGCCATCCTATTGATGCCAATCATGTTATCACTGGCTAAACTGCAAAAGTGCCACCACTCTCTTGACCTCAGAATCAATATGATTCTCAGAATTGCTTAGCCCAGATAACTAGTATCCACCCAAAGCCTTGCACAAATGCTCCTGTTTGTCAGATTCTAAGTCAAATATTTTCATCCAGTTTGCAGGAGGATAGGGGAATGTAGCTCTTTGGATTTTGGGTAGGGAAAATGGGTTTACACTTTGGAAACTACCCACTGATGCATGTTGCCCTGAAGAGAGTTTTGGGTAATCACACACTCCCAGGGTTCACTACAGTTGGGGATGGGGTCTCATAAAATGGGCTTCATTTATCTCATAGAAAGTTATTCTTTCCTAGAAAAAATTCAAATGTTTGTGTCTCTACCTTACAGGCAGAAAGAAATCAGAAACAGAGGACCACAAGGAATCTAGAGAAAAAATTTTTGACTACTATAGCTATTTTTTCTTTCTTTTCTTTTTTTTTTTTAAACTGAATTCCTGCTTTGTTGTTGTTCAGTCGTGTCAGACCCTTTGTGGCCCCATGGACTGTAGCACATCATGCTTCCAAGTCCTTCACCATTTCCTGGAGCTAGCTCAAACTCATGTCCTTTGTAGTAACTGTGTTTGGGCTTCCCAGGTAGTGCTAATGGTAAAGAACCTGCCTGCCAATGTGGGAGATATGAGGGACGCGGGTTTGCTCCATGGGTGGGGAAGGTCCCCTGGAGAAGGGAATGGCTACCGACTCCAGTAATCTTGCCTGGGAAACCCCATAGACAGAGAAGCCTGGTGGGTTCCATGGGGTTACAAAGAATCAGACACCACAGAGCGACTAACACTTTAGTTTTCACCTCAGAAGCACAAATGGATAGAATAGTTCTTTATATGTATATCCTGGCACTATCGTACTGTAGCATAGCATTTGGTAGCACTTCTCAAGAGGCTCTGCATCCTTAATTTTTCAGATATTTATGAGATGGATGCTTTCCTTAACTAAAAAATTGCTTATCTTACTTTGCATGTGTGCTTAGTCACTCAGTCGTGTCTGACTCTTTGCGACCCCATGGACTGGAGCTCACCAGACTTATCTGTCCATGGATTCTTCAGGCAACAATGCTGGAGTGGGTAGCTATTCTCTTCTCCAGGGAATCTTTCTGACCCAGGGATCGGACCCAGGTCTCTTGCATTGCAGGCAGATTTTCACTGCCTGAGCCACCAGGAAGCTCACTCTAATTTTAGAGAAACATTGAGCTAAATCCAAACTCCTAACCAAGATCCGTGCTGCTCTTCAGGGTTCTTGTCCTGTCTCCCTCTTCAGCCTCAGTCTGTTCTGCCCACTCCTTCCCTATTTCACTTCAGGCACGATGACATTTCAGGGTCTTCAACTGTCTAGGTTACTTCCAACATTGGAGCTTAGGACATGTAACACTGTTATTGTAATTGCTTCTCATCTGTTGGATTCCAGCTAAAATTATGACCCTTTCTAAAGACCTTTTATTATTGTCTGCTGCACTCTCTCCCTCTTACTTTCTGTCACAGTTCCCTGTGTTTTGTTTTATTAGTGTGGATCACAGATCATCATTACCGTATTGTGTGTGTGCAAAGTCACTTCAGTCGCGTCTGACTGTTTGTGACCCTATGGACATAGCCCGTCAGGCTCCTCCATCCATGGGATTCTCCAGGCAAGAATACTGGAGTGGGTTGCCATTTCCTTCTCCAGGGGATCTTCCCTACTCAGGGATCAAATCCAGGTCTCTTAAGTCTCCTGCATTGGCAGGTGGGTTCTTTACCAGTAGCACCACCTGGGAAGTTGTTCAATTTTTAAATAACTGGCTATATTATATACAAGATGAATGCAGCAGCACTTTTATCCTGATTTTTTTTTCCTCTTTACTGATGCTTCATTCTCTGGCTCACAGGATAAAGCCTGCCACAAAGTAGGCCCTCAATAAAACTTAAAAAAAATAGATTAGATAAATAATGTTATTGCATCTAGTGAAGCCGCTCAGTCATGTCTGATTCTTTGCAACCCCATGGACTGCAGCCTGCCAGGCTCCTCCATCCATGGGATTTTTCAGGCAAGAGTACTGGAGTGGGCTGCCATTTCCTTCTCCAGGGGATCTTCCCAACCCAGGGATTGAACCCGGGTCTCCCGCATTGTAGGCAGATGCTTTTACTATCTGAGCCACCAGGCTGTTGCATCTAAACTGGAGATAAAATTTTATCACACCCAGCCCCACACTTACAGGCAGAAAACATTAAGTATTAGATAAAAAGAAAGAAAATCTTCCTATGGATAAACGGGGAAATAAGTGATAAATTTATTTGTCTTGCAGCAAAATGACAGGGCTAATATTTTATTCTTTACTGGCAAAAGTTCCATAATGGATCTAAAGCTGTTTTTCTCCTTGTTACATCTTCCTGACCCCAATTATGTCATTGGTCTAACAGTATCTCTACATAGAAATGTTCTGTTAAGATTTGGTGGAAAACCACAGGGAATATAATTAAGCAAGAGTCAGTCTTGGGTAGGAGAAGGCAATGGCACCCCACTCCAGTGTTCTTGCCTGGAAAATCCCATGGACGGGGGAGCCTGGTGGGCTGCCGTCTCTGGGGTCGCACAGAGTCAGACACAAGTGACTTAGCAGCAGCAGCAGCAGTCTTGGATACACTCCAAATTCATGACTTGATAAATCTGATTAGAAGGTATAAGATCCCATGATCTTCGCCTCTGTCAGGGAGATGATGCTATCCTCTTTAGAACTATTATACCTTTTTCAGGAGTTGCAATAACTATTTCAATAATGAGCTCTCAAAATCTCAGTACATTTCTTTTGCTATACTAACACAATAGAAAGAGGTAGGGAAAAAAAGCTGCATAGTATTTTTTTTTATTTTTCTTTTTCTTTATTGAAGTTACTGGAAAACAGTTTAGTTACTAGAGCAATTTCCTTTTCAAAATAGTTGTTAACTTATATGACATAGATTTGTCTGCTGCTTTAATTACCATAAGCTGGAAAAAGTATTTTTCCTGTTTGTAATATGGAATTTTGGGGGAATTTTTTAGAAACATTTCTACAATGTGAGTAATAACAATTTTCTGAAATATTTAGAAGATTTTGTGAAGAAAATGGGCTGACACAGTCATGTGAAATCAAATATATTTTTAGGAATAATGCAGATTTTTGCCCTCGGTGTTCACACTGGATTGAAGACATTTCTATGTCTTTACGAGATAGTTGAAAAGGCTCCTTGCCGACTGTGAACAGGAACCCAAAAGGTAAATTTATAACAGTTAATAGTAGATGCCAGACTTTTCAGTTGTGTAAATTTATTTACCATGTAGGAAATTGAAAACTTGGATTTATAAGAATTGAAAGATTGAAAACCTTTGCCTGGAATCACAAGATTTTTGAAGTGAACTAGTTTAAGATTCAATTTCTCTCACTGAAAAATGTATGATTTTAGAAAATTAAATATTATAAGCCTGTTTCTTTAAAAAATGAAGTTAACAATATTTCTTACAGTGAAGGCTAAATTTTATACATTAAATGTGATTTTATAAGTGCACAGAGTACATGCACTTATACATATACATATGGAGACATAAAACATCAGTGTAAGTGTGGAGATTTGTTTATCCCTAAGTCATATTCACATCTTTGCCACCCCACGGACTGTAGCCCACCAGGCTCCTCTGTCCGTTGGATTTCCCAGACAAGAATATTGGGGTGGGTTGCCCTTTCCTTCTCCAAGGGATCTTCCCAACCCAGGAGTTGAACCCCTGTCTCCTGTTTGGAGGGAGATTCTTTACCACTGAGCCATCTGAGAAGTCCAAGCAGAGATAACATCTAACATATAATTTGGCATAAAAATGATAGACATTCTTACAATGTTAATATTTCCTTTTATTAAACTATTCTCTACAACAAAATGAGATGGAGAACATTTAGGAAGGAATAGGTTAATTGTGGAATATTGAAAATGTATTTAATACATTTAATAAATATGATTAAAATTTATTTTAATAAATATTAAATTGATATCTGTTTGGATATGTCAATTAGATAGTTGCATACACATATTTATTCCTAAATTTGTTCTCCCCACTTTGAATGTGTAAGTTACCTTAAATGATTCTTTACTTAAATATTTCACTGTTGTGATTTTATACCTGGTTCATCTTTTCACAGAATTCCCTATTTATCCACTCTTATTATCTTCACTTTTCCTATAAAACTCAGCTGAAGTATTGTTTTCTTTGAGAAACCTTCCCAGATCCAGAGTTGATTATAGACATTCTGGAAATGTTAACCCTTATCCATATGAACCTATTTATAGTTACGCTTATAAAATTGATTGTTATGGTCTGACCCCTCATTATATATCTAATCACTGAGAATAGGGAAACATTCTTATTTGACTTTATGATCCTAATGTCAGGTTTAACACATTGGGTGAATAAAGTACATTAAGCTTATAATCCATGTAAAGGTGTTTTTAATTTTTTGATTTGATTCATAGGTAAACTGTTCCTCATATGTGAAGTCAGCACCTGTAAGGAATAGATGGAACCAAGAAGCAATGTGACTCACTTTGTCCTCCTGGGCCTCACTCAGAATCCAAAGGAGCAGAAAGTCCTTTTTGTTATGTTCTTGTTCTTCTACATTTTGACCATGTTGGGCAACATGCTTATTGTGGTGACTGTAACATTTAGTAAGACCCTGAATTCGCCGATGTACTTTTTTCTTGCCAGCTTATCATTTATGGATGTCATTTATTCCTCATCTATTTCTCCCAAATTGATTTCAAGCTTGTTCTTAGGGAAAAATACCATATCCTTCCAATCTTGTATGACCCAGCTGTTTACAGAGCACTTTTTTGGTGGATCAGAGGTCTTCCTTCTGCTGGTGATGGCCTATGACCGCTATGTGGCCATCTGTAAGCCCTTGCATTATTTGGTCATCATGAGGCAAAGGGTGTGTGCTGTGTTGCTGGTGGTGTCCTGGGTTGGAGGTTTTCTGCACTCAATTATTCAGCTTAGCACTATTTTTGGGCTCCCGTTCTGTGGCCCCAATATCATTGATCATTTTTTCTGTGACATGTACCCTCTATTGAAACTGGTCTGTACTGACACTATGTCATTGGCCTCTTAGTAGCAGCCAATGGAGGACTGATCTGCACTGTTGTGTTTCTGCTCTTACTCGTCTCCTACGGAGTCATCCTGCACTCTCTGAAGAACCTGAGTCAGGAAGGGAGGCGGAAAGCCCTCCAGACCTGTGGTTCCCACATCACTGTGGTTGTCTGCTTCTTTGTTCCCTGTATTTTCATGTATGTAAGACCTGCTAAGACCTTCCCCATTGACAAATCATTGAGTGTGTTTTATACAGTCATAACCCCCATGCTGAACCCATTAATCTACACTCTGAGAAACTCAGAGATGACAAATGCCATGAAGAAGCTTTGGAGAAGGAACATGGTATTTTATGGTAAAAAAAGTGCATCATCCACCATGAAGGGGGTCATTTGACATCAGAGACCACTTCCTTGGAATTCAGTAGCTTTCTCAAATCTGATTCTGGTTTCTTTTTCTTCTAGGAATTTATAATTATAATATAAAAAGTTTTACTGTAGCTATGCAACTGTGCTGTTAATAACATGGATAGTTCCTTTCCATGGTAGAATGCAAGGTCTGTAATATTTTGCTTATCACTGTACCTAGAAAGATGTAAGAAAAATTGAAGGAACCAATATCATGTAACAGATTAGTGAAGGAAATTTTATATAGTACACTGATTTTTAATCAATTTATGCATTTTTTTTCTGTTTTAATTTTTTCCAGACAGTATTTATTTTTAGATTCTTGTCTTTTAAGTTATTCTTTTTATTATGCTATTTAAAGTATTTAATGCTATATACTCTGTGTTCTTTATAAAATTTCAGTTGCATTATACACAAAACTTTTCATGTAACCTTAATTTTTTTAAACAACTGAAGTGAAATAGATAATAATAAATAGTAAAAATGCAAATCATACAAAATGGGAGAAAGTGTAGAATACATTTCCTATTTATCTTTCAATATATTTTCTAGTCCACTTCTGCAGGGGCACTCTATTTCTTAAGATCCATCTGGTAATAATCTATGTAAAAGCAATTGTATTTAAATACATGTATTTTTTTTCTGTGTAGGTAAACTTTGCTTTTGTAGGAGCATCTGTGAGGTATTTTCCTAGCAGTCCATTTAGAGCTAAACTTTAATTTTTCTCTTACTATGTCATACTCCTTTATAGAGACATACTGAAATTAATGTTTCCATTCTTTTTCATGTTGTTCCTAAATGTTTTCTATGTTTGCAATGCAAATATATTTTTGAATGTGTGCAAGTATGAGCTTCTGGAAGTGAAGTTGTTGATATATGTGCTGTGTTTGAATCAATGCTCAGGTAATACATGCATTTAAAATATTGATGGTCATAGCTATTGCCATCTTTGAAGTTGTACAAACAGCTACACTCCTGTTCACAGTTTGTGAGAATATTTTTGTCCACATTCTCAAAATCAACCCTGATAAATACTGATGGCATATGATAATCAGATTAAATTTGTTTTAAATTTGGCTTTATAATTTACCACAAATCCTTTTGATATGGGTTTGACATCTTTTCACTTGTTTGATATAATTTGTATTTTTTCCCTAGAATTGTCTGTTAATCTCTTTTATCTTTTCATTTAATTGTTGATCCTTTCCATGCTGATTTTTATGAAATAATTGTCTAATAAAGAAACGACGCTTTTTGCTATCATACACAAATGGATATCTTTCTGGCTAGTCACCGAACAGGGTGTCCTGGAGCTGGTGTCATTTTTCTGGTTGGCAGAATGGTCAGGCCAGGCTGCCCTGGGTGGTGCTGGCCTGCTGGTGAGTGGGCTGGGATAGACTGGGCTGGCATCAGGGCCACGGTCTGGTGGGTGGGGCTTTGGCCCAGTGGGTCCTGGGGCTGATGCTTGCCCACTGGTGGGTGAGACCAGGACCTGGGGCTAGGGCTAGCCCACTGGTGGTGGAGCCGAGTCCAGGGTCCCTGGCTGCGGGGCCATGGGCCCCAGAACTTGGGTTGTCTGAGTGGTTGCAGGTCCCAGGGGGTTCTGGGCTGCTGTCCTTGTTACTACCCAGGGTTCTTGATCTCCTTAATCAATAGAAATTGATTAGAGACCAGACAAGAAATTCAGGCAAGGCTTTATTGGGGGCCCCCGCTGCAGCAGTGGGTAGCAAGGACAAACGACTCCTTAGGTGGTATCGTGTGCAGGGGCATGCACAGTGCCCTGCTTTTCTCCTGACTCTCTGCTTTTTGCTCCAGGCTCTTCAAAAGCGGTGTGTGTTCATGCCAAGTCTCTGCAGTCTAGTCCGACTCTGCGGCCCTGTGGACTGTTGCCCACCAGGCTCTTCTGTCCATGCTGAAGTGGGTCGCCATGCCCTCCGCCAGGGGATCTTCCCAGCCCAGAAATTGAACCCATGTCTCCTGAGTCTCCTGCATTTCAGGCAGATTCTTTACCACTGAGCCACTGGGAACCTCCTCTTACCTTAGTTCTTAAACTTATTCTAAAAATTGTGGTCAAATATACATAACAAAATTTTTAATTTTAACCATATTAAAGTGGCATTAATTCATCCTGTTATGCAAACAATACCACTGTCTATCATTGGCAGAACATTTCCAGGTTCCCAAACTGAAATTCCACAGCTGTTAAATAAAATTTCCCATTTCCACTCAGTGAGCCCCAGGCAATCACCATTCTAATTTCTGTGAACTTGACTACTTTAAGTGCCTCATGTAAAGTGGAGTCATTTATTTATTTATTTGATTGCCTTTTTTCACTCAGTATAATATCCTTTCCCCATTAAATGCTGTTGGCACCCTTGTGGAAAATTATCTAAACACATATAAAAGGTTTATTTCTAGACTCTCTTAATTCCATTAGTTTGTTGTCTGTCTTTATTCCAAAACTGGCGCCGTGACTACCATTGTTTTGTGTAATGTTGTAGAATCAGGAAATATTAGACGGACACCTTTCTCTTTCCTTTTCAAGATTGTCTTGGAAAAAATTGGAGTCCTTGAGATTCCATATGAGTCTTGGCATGAATTTTTCTATTTCTGCCAAAAACGTTTTTGGGGTTTTGATAAGGATTGCACTGAATCTGTAGGTCACTTACAGTCATATTAACATCTTAATACTAATAAATAACCCAATCATAAATTTCTTTCCATATATGGGTGTGTATTCTCTGAGTAACATTTTTCAGTTTTCAGTTTACAAGATTTTTGTCTCTTTAGTTATGCTTCTTTCTTAACTATTTTATTCTTTATGATGTGCTTGTAGGTGGAATTATTTTCTTTATTTCTCCTGGGTTGTTCATGATGGTATAGAAATTCAACACCATTTCACATAAAATCTCAATGAATTGGAAGTAGAAAGAGTGTACCTTGACATAATAAAGTTCATATATTTACAGATCACAGCTAACATCATCCTAAACTTTGAAAGATTGAAAACTCCCCCATTAAAATATGGAAGAAGAGGGCACCCTCTCACAAGCCCTTTTGAACATAGTATTGCCATAAAAATTTTTGTGAAAATTTTAGAGTTTTCTAAGTATAGCTCCTGTCAACTCTGAAAGTGAGATAATTTTATCAATTATCTCACTTTTTAAATTTAGTTTTACTTTCTGTAATAGTGCTTCTTTATTTAAAAACTTTTTATTTTATATTGGAGTATAGCCAATTAATGAGTGTCACCAGTGGTAAAGAATCCACCTGCAATGCAGGAGACTTAGGAGACAAGGGTTCAATTCCTGGGTTAGGATGGTTCCCTGAGGACATGGCAACCCACTCTAATACTCTTGCTGGGATAATGCCGTGGACAAAGGAGCCTGGTGGGCTATAATCCATGGTTCTCAAAGAACTAGACATGACTGAAGTGACTGAAAATGAAGGCACAGCCATTAACAATGTAGTGATAGTTTCAGGTGGAGAGCAAGGGGACCCAATCACGGATACACATAGCCATTCTCCCCAAACTCCCTTCCCATTCTGGCTGCCACATAACACTGAACAGAGCTTCCTGTACTGAACAGTGGGATCTTGTTGGTTATCCACTTTAAATGAAGTGGTTTGAACACGTAGATCTCGGTCTTCCTGACTCTCTCCCACATTGTCCTCCACTGACAACCATAAGTTTGTTCTCTGAGTCTCTGAGTCTGTTCTGCTTTGTTCATTGGTATCATTTCTGTAACAGTGCTTCTGATGGTATTCGTTTTCTATCCTTTCAATATCATCTTAAACATCCTTTTAAGAAAAATCATCTTTGCTTACATTATCCATAGTAGAATTTTCCCTCTTGTTTTCTGTCACACCACCATATTTCTTAACTTATAAGTAGTGAAAAGAATAAAACTACTTTATTAAACTGTTTCTTTCTTTATTGACTGAATCATAAATAAATAACATCCAGGCAGGAGAAAAATTTTGCATGACTTTACAACTGATTTTAGAAATTGCTGGGCCCTCGCTCAACGTATAATTGCTGGCATAACAGCATAACACAGGTGTCCTAACCTTTTAAAAATTGATAATTGGATAAATAATTGGCTGTTATCTCTAAAATGCTAACTCGTTTAGTTGTGTTTTCTGATATAATTTTATACCTCTAACAAAATTTTAAGCTGAGAATAAGTTCAGTTCAGTCATTCAGTCAAGTCCAACTCATTGCCACCCCATGGACTGTAGCAATCCAGCCTTCCTTGTCCATCACCATATCCCATAGCTCACTCAAATTCATGTCCATCAAGTCGGTGATGCCACTTAACCATCTCATTCTCTGTTGTACCCTTCTCCTCCTGCCTTCAATATTTCCCAGCATCAGGGTCATTTCAAATCATTTAGTTTTTCACATTAGGTGGCCAAAGTATTGGAGCTTCAGCATCAGTCCTTCCAATGAACACCCAGGACTGATCTCCTTTAGGATGGACTGGTTGGATCTCCTTGCAGTCCAAGGGACTCTCAAGAGTTTTCTCCAACACCACAGTTCAAAAGCATTAGTTCTTCAGTGTTCAGCTTTCTTTATAGTCCAACTCTCACATCCATACATGACCACTGGAAAACCATAGCTTTGACTAGATGGACCTTTGTCTGCAAAGTAATGTCTTTGCTTTTTAATATAATGTCTAGGTTTGTCATAGTTTTTCTTCTAGGGAGCAAATGTCTTTTGATTTCATGACTGCAGTCACCACTTGCAGTGATTCTGGAGCCCAAGAAAATAAAGTCTGTCACTGTTTCCATTGTTTCCCAGTATATTTGCCATGAAGTGATGGGACCGAATGCCATGACCTTTGTTTTTTTGAATGTTAAGCTATAGACAGTTTTTTTTTCTTTTTCCCTTTCCCTATTATCAAAGGGCTCTTTAGTTCTTTGATTTCTGCCATGAGAATGGTATCATCTATATATCTGAGGTTATTGATATTTCTCCCGGTAATCTTGATTCCAGCTTGTGCTTCATCCAGCCCAACATTTCACATGATGTACTCTGCATTTAAGTTAAATAAACAGAGTGACAATATACAGCCTTGACTCACTCCTTTTGCAAGTTGATCTAGTCCATTGTTCCATGTCCAGTTCCAACTGTTACTTCTTGACCTGCATACAGATTTCTCAGGAGACCCGTAAGGTGGTCTGGTATTTCCATCTGTTAAGAATTTTCCACAGTTTGTTGTGATCCACACAGTCAAAGGCTTTGGCGTGGTCAATAAAGCAGAAGTAGATGTTTTTCTGGAACTCTTTCTTTTTCGATGATTCAGCTTATGTTGGCAATTTGATCTCTTGTTCCTCTGCCTTTCCTAAATCCAGTTTGAACATCTGGAAGTTCTCAGTTCACATACTGTTGAAGTCTGGCCTAGAGAATTTTGGGCATGACTTTGCTAGTATGTGAGATGAGTGAGATTGGGCATTAGTTTGAGTATTCTTTGGCATTGCCTTTCCTTGGGATTGCAATGAAAACTGACATTTTCCCAATCCTGTGGCAACTGCTGAGTTGTCCAAATAGCTGGCATATGAATGCAGCACTTTAACAGAGTCATCTTTTTGGATTTGAAATAGCTCAGCTGAAATTCCATCACCTCCACTAGCTTTATTCGTAGTGATGCTTTCTAAGGCCCACTTGACTTCGCATTCCAGGATGTCTGGCTCTAGGTGAGTGATCACACCATCGTGGTTATCTGGGTCATGATCACTTTTGTATAGTTCTTCCGTGTATTCTCGCCACCTGTTCTAAATATCTTCTGACTGTGTTAGGTCCGTACCATTTCTTTCCTTTATTGTGCCCATCTTTGCATGAAATAATCCCTTGGTATCTCTAATTTTCTTGAAGAGATCTCTAGTCTTTCCCATTCTATTGTTTTCCTCTATTTCTTTGCATTGATCACTGAAGAAGGCTTTCTTATCTCTCTTTGTCCTTTGGAACTCTGCATTCAAATAGGTTTATCTTTCCTTTTCTCCTTTTCCTTTAGCTTCTCTTCTTTACTCAGTTATTTGTAAGACCTCCTTAGAAAACCATTTTGCCTTTTTTTTTTTTTTGCATTTCTTTTTCTTGGGGATGGTCTTGATCACTGCCTCCTGTACAATGTCATGAACCTCTGTCCATAATTCTTCAGGCACTCTGTCTATCAGATCTAATCCTTTGAATCTATTTGTCACTTCCACTGTATAATCATAAGGGATTTGATTTAGGTTGTACCTGAATGATCCTGTGATTTTCCCTACTTTCTTCTATTTAAGAATTTTTTAAAATTAAAATTAAAATTTAATTTAAATTTAAAATTAAATTTAACATTTAAGGTTTTTTTTTTTTTTTTTTTTTTTTGCTCTAAACAGTCAGCAAAAGCAAGACTGGGAGCTTACTGTGGCTCAGATCATGAACTACTTATTGCCAAGTTGAGGATATTGAGTAGTAAATAAAAGAATGGAAAATCTTCTTATGCCAGGTGTGGAAATATATAACAAATAAGTTCACTGGAACAAAAAGATTGGGTTGACTTTATTCTTGATTGGCAGTAGTCTCATAATGATTCTAAAGCTATTTTTCCATGTTGCACTGTTATGATATTTAAAATGAAATTTGGTCTAATAATTTATTTACTTATAGATGTTCTTTAAAAACTTTGTGGAAAATTCCAGTGTATTAATCAAAGCAAGAATCAGTCTTGGACACATTCCAATTCCAGGACTCCATGATAAATTCAGCTGGAAGGGATGAAATATTCCGTAATCTCACCCTTAACAGGGAGAAGATGCTATCCACTCAGTGACTGTCATGTATTTTTCAGGAGGTCATTTCTTACACTTAAAGCATGACAAAAAAATCACAGCAAAGTCTTTCGAAATCTGAAGTCAACTAGTCTGTCCATGTTAACGTTGAGTGTGAGAAGAGCTAAACATTCAAATGCTATTTTTCATTTTAATGTTAGTAGGAAATAAGTTGTGAAAAAATTCCCTAGGAAATTACCAGTTGATATCTATGTTTTCTATGAATATGGAGGATTCGCTGGTCATTTTGATACATTTCCTGATGTGATAAACTATTTTTTTCTGTGTGCCATGGAACTCCTTTCAAATAATCTGTTTTTTTATATAAAAATGAACTTCTGAATAATCAGAAGACTCAGTGGAGAAAAAGGACAGACTGCCAAATGAAATAAACTCAATTAATAAGGCAGCATTTGGCCTCTGTCATCAAACTGGATGAAAAACAATTTCAAGTGTTTATGAATAACTTCAAATCATCCTTAGATTCTGAACAAACCTCCACAAGGTAAAACTAAAGAAAATAATGAGAACCAGGCTCACAGTTGTATGACTTTCTTTATGTAAGAAATTAAATTACTTTGAAGTCAAACAAATGTAGATTCAATTCTAGATATATCACTTAGAAGTGTGTGATTTGGGGAAAATAAATGGTATGTTCTGAGTATTAGATTCTTCAATTATAAAATGGCAATTGCATTTCTTGTTTTGTAAATATTAAATATGATAGACTATGAGTGCATGATTGGAATATACTGTAGCAGTTTTGAGCAATAGAGTGATATCATCAGAATAAAACTGAAAAAGACAATTTGAGCTGCTTTAGGAGAACAGATTTTTGGAGAGTAAACACAAAAAAACTTGGTAGGAGGGTACTGCAGTAGAATAGGAAGAAATTAAGAAGGGAATGAAAAATTAGTGATATATTTTGAAAGGAGAGACAACAGGATTTAGTAAAGTTTTATGAGAGTATCAAGTGCAGAGGACTGCAATTTTTTTGTCAGGACAATAGCATGGAAAATGATAGTATTTAATGAGATAAATAGGGAACGCCTCTTTAAATTTTGTATAGGAACTACTTATGTTTTTCATGGAAAATTTAAAAGCTAGTTTTATAAATACTAAATTGCCAATCAACTGGATGTCAAAAACTAGAGATGTTGCATATATAAATTTGAAAATTAAGGGAGAGAGAGGGGCTGGAGACACAAAATTAGACTGCTGGAGCATTTATTGGTCAGGAAAAGGGAAATATCCCCCTGAAGACCTAAGACATATCAGTGAGGTCTGAGACAATTCAAGACAGGGATCTTCTATTCATAGTTAGTCTACTCACATTGATTATGTAAATTACCTTAAGAGAGTCACATGCGTTACACATTTGTGACTTCATAAATGGTGCTCCTTTCATGGAATTCTCTTCCCATCTTTTTTATTCTCTCATTAAAACAAACAAACAAGAGACTCAGCTGAAGCACTTACTCCTTTGGGAAGTCTTTTCTGATTTTAGTTTGATATACACTCATGCTGTAACTCAGCACTGTGTGAATATTCATGTGACTGCTGCAATTGCCTGATGCCTTATCATGTGAGGGTAGGGTTCTATGGCTTTTTCAAGCTGGTAATAAGAATGTCCTTAACACATTGGACCCAAAATATACGCCATTCACATTCTTCTAATGAATGGATAAATAAAAAATTAAACATTTAATTCTCTCCCCCCTTGTTTTATAGGTAAACTGCTTCTAATACACAAACTCAGCTCTTGTAAGAACTAGATGGAACCAAGGAACAATATATCTTACTTTGTCCTCTTGGGCCTCACAAAGAATCCAAAGGAGCAAAAAGTCCTTTTTGTTATGTTCCTGGTCTTTTACATTTTGACTGTACTGGGCAACTTTCTCATTATCATTACTGTAACTGTCAGTAAGACTCTGAACTCACCGATGTACTTTTTTCTTGCTAGCTTATCATTTATGGATGTCACTTATTCTTCTTCTATTACCCCCAGATTGATTTCAGACTTGTTCTTTGGGGAAAAAAACATATCCTTTGAATCTTGCATGACCCAGCTGTTTGCAGAGCACCTTTTTGCTGGATCAGGGGTCTTCCTTCTGCTGGTGATGGCCTATGACCGCTATGTGGCCATCTGCAAGCCCTTGCATTATCTGGTGATCATGAGGCAGAGGGTGTGTGTTGTGCTGCTGGTGGTGTCCTGTGTTGGGAGGTTTTCTGCACTCAATTATTCAACTTAGCACTGTTTATGGGCTCCCATTCTGTGGCCCCAATGTCATTGATCACTATATGTGTGACATGTACCCCTTATTGAAACTTGTCTGTACTGACACCTATGTCACTGACCTCTTAGTTGCATCCAATGGGGGGCTGATCTGCACTGTTGTGTTTCTGCTCTTACTTGTCTCCTATGGAGTCATCCTGCACTCTCTGAAGAACCTGAGTCAGGAAGGGAGGCGGAAAGCCCTCCAGACCTGTGGTTCCCACATCACTGTGGTTGTCTGCTTCTTTGTTCCCTGTATTTTCATGTATGCAAGACCTGCTAAGACCTTCCCCATTGACAAATCTGTTGAGTGTGTTTTATACAGTCATAACTCCCATGCTGAACCCATTAATCTACAGTCTAAGAAATTCTGAGTTGACTAATGCTATGAAGAAGCTCTGGAAAAGGAACATCGTATCTCATAGTAAATAATCGCATCACCCAACATGAAGGGAGTCATTTGTCATCAGGGTTCCATTTACTTAGAATGTAAAAGTCATTTTAAAATTTGATTCTGATTTCTCTTTCTTCGGAGACTTTATGATAATTACTTGAATGTTTGCAATTAATATAGCTATGCCATTAATAACAGTTTACTTACCTACTAGAATGTAAGGTCTATAATTACTTGTTTATTACTGTACCTAGAAAGAGGTAATGCCTATATATCTAGGAATTAGTAATATATATTAAAAAATAGAGATTCAATTTGCCAACAAAAGTCCATAGGTCAATGCATAGTTTTTCCAATAGTCATATATGGATGTGAGACATGGACCATACAGAAGGCTGAACACCAAAGGCTGAACACTGAAGAACTGATGCTTTTAAACTGTGGTGCTGCAGAAGACTCTTGAGAGTCCTTTGAAATGTGAGGAGGTCATACTAGTCAATCCTAAGAGAAGTTAACCCTGACTATTCATTGGAATGACTGATGCTAAAACTGAAGCTCCAATACTTTGGCCACCCAATGGGAAGAGTTGACTCATTGGAAAAATCCCTGATGCTGGGAAAGATTGAGCACAGGTGGAGAAGGGGGTGACAGAGGGTGAAATGGTTGGATGGCATCACCAACTCAATGGCCATGAATTTGAGTGAAGTCAAAGACAGTGAAGGACAAAGAAGCTTGGTGCACTGCAGTCCATGGGTTCACGAAGAGTTGGATATGACTAAATATCAAGAACAGTAATTTAAAATGAATCAAGAAATTATTATGAGTTTCACTGATTTTTAGCTTTATATATAGTTAACTTTTAAACTTTTTATATAGAATTTTAACTATTATATAGTTACCCTGAAATTTAATCAATTTATGTATTTATCTTTTTTACTCTTTTTCAGAGACAGGATACTTTTTATTTTAGATTTGTGTCATTTAATTGGAACATTTTTATGTATACAATTTTATATATTTAATTCTATATAAGTTGCTTTCTTTACTATATTTAAGTTGCATTATTCACAAAATGTTTAACTTAATTCTTTAACTTTATAAGAAACATTGAAGTCAAAAAAGATATTAACAAATAGTATAAAGAAAAACCAAATAAATTGAGATGCAATGTCAAATAAATTTCCTATTTTTATCTCAGTATTTTCTAGTCCTCATGCTCAGAATTTAGCCCTAAATTTGTTTCTTAATTGATGGCTTAATTGGTGGCTCAGTCAGTAAAGAACCTGCCTGCAATGTAGGAGACCCAGTTTCAATCCCTGATTCAAGAAGATCTCCTGGAGAAAGAAATGGCAACCCATCCCAGTATTCTTGCTTGGGAAATTACATGGACAGAGGAACCCGGTGGGTTATAATTCATGGGTTTGCACAGAGTCAGACAACACTTAGCGACTAAACCACTACCACCAACAATCTTTGAAACACAATATATTAGCCAAATGTATATTTGCTTCTTTCTATATATATAACACTTGCTTTTGGTATCTGACATATGAAAAATATTTCCATTATCAATCCATAATATCTCTTAACTATTAAGCTACACAACATTCTGTATAAATTTATACTAAAGTTGACATGTCCATTCCTCTTCATTTGGTTCCTAAACTTCTCTATGAGAAATAATTTACCAATAAATATGCTTTTGAATTGTGCAATTATGAGTTCCTAGGCATAGAATTTTTGATATGATATTTGAACCAATATTCAAGTAGTATATTCATTTAAAATGTTGATACTGATAGTTATTGCTAAACTACCATTCTTGAGGTCAGTGCAACAGCTATAGTCCTGTCCATAGTCTGTGAGAATTCTTTTGACCACATTGTCAATGACCAATCCCTGAAAGGTATTTATGACATCTGGTTAACATTATTTTTATATTTTAACCACCACCCTTTTCATGTAATTGAATTTGGGCATCTTTCCACATACTTAATTTATCTGTATTTATTTTCCTCTGGATTACATATATATGTATAACCTATTTTTTGTTTTTATTTTTATGAGATAATGATATACTAAAAATTGGTATCTTTTACATTATATATATATTTAATATTTTCTGGTTATATGCTTTTAACATTTTATCCTATGTAGAATGCTTTTTCCTTGTAATTTATTTTATGCTTTATATTCAATTTTTAGAATCTTTAGGAAGAATTTTCCCAGTTCTCTTGTACCAAACGTCCTTCAATTCATTTTTAGGATTTAATTTTTAAAGCATTGTGATATCTTGTTTATTATATTAAAACTCCTGATTCATCTTGAATTAACTTTGTTATAGGAATTAAATAGTGATGAAGTCTTAATTGTTTCTCTAAATTTTAGAATTTTTAGAAAAATATTCACAAAATGATCTTATTGCCATTGATTTGAAATTCTGACTATGACTATTATATCCTGAAGTCCCAATTTGGAACCAATTTGAGACTATTGTTTTTCACTAATCTCTTTATTTATGTGCAGGTTGACACATAACTGCTATGATATATAACATATTTCAATATGTAAGAGACTAACTGTCCCTTATTACCATTATCTTTCAGAAGTATGCCTAGGGAGATTTATTTATAATTCAAAAATTATTACAACCAAAATAATAAATTGAATATAAATAAGATCAATAATATAGTTTAAAATTAAGTTAAAATAAGTTTAAAATAGTTTAGTCACAAAACAGTGTTGTTATTATTTTTAATAATATTCACTTCAAGAAGGTTAGTTTAAGAGGTTAGTTTAAGTTAGTTTATATATTTAGAGTATTAAAAGAACTGTTATCCAGGTAAGAATAGGTGTCTTCAGTTAGTAAGTCACCTATCGTAAGCTTGGGCAGAGCTTACGGTTCCTGCCTGTGTTTCTCATCCCTTGTAGATAGCTGTGGGTTTTTATCTATGACACCTACAATGCCAGCTGACACTTGCTGTAAGAAAAAAAATCATCTCTTTCAGGAAGTCCAGAGCTCAACTCTTTGCTGAGTATCTTTTGCTGCTGAGATCTTCCTGGCCATAGCGGTTGCCAGAGCTCTATGTGGCCATCTGCAAAACCCTGCACGGTGAAGCCATCGTGAGTGACAGGGATGCGGTTTCTTTCAAGCATCACAAGCTAGAGGGTTTGTCCTCGCAACACTGATTCTCTTCACAGTGTGACTGCCTGTCTGTAACTCCGATGTCATAGACCATCCTGTGTGCCTAACACCCTTTGTTGAAACCTGTCTGCGTGGACACTCACACCACTGGACTCTGTTGCTGCCAACTGTGGATTCCTTTACCCATTAAAACATTTCCTTTAGAATGGGAGAAAATAATAGCAAATGAAGCAACTGACAAAGAATTAATCTCAAAAATATACAAACAACTCCTGCAGCTCAATTCTGGAAAAATAAGCGACCCAATAAAAAAATGGACCAAAGAACTAAACAGACATTTCTCCAAAGAAGACATACAAATGGCCAACAAACACATGAAAAGATGCTCAACATCTTCATTATCAGAGAAATGCAAACCAAAACCACAATGAGGTATCATCTCACGCCGGTCAGAATGGCTGCTATCAAAGAGTCTGAAAACAAAATGCTGGAGAGGGTGAGGAGAAGAAGGAACCCTCTTACAAGGTTGGTGGGAATGCAAACTAGTACATCCACTATGGAGAACAGTGTGGAGATTCCTTAAAGAACTAGAAATAGAACTGCCATATGACCCAGCAATCCCACTGTTGGGCATACACACCGAGGAAACCAGATCTGAAAGAGACACGTGCACCCCAATGTTCATCGCAGCACTGTTTATAATAGCCAGGACATGGAAGCAACCTAGATGCCCATCAGCAGACGAATGGATAAGGAAGCTGTGGTACATATACACCATGGAATATTACTCAGCCATTACAAAGAATGCATTTGAATCAGTTCTAATGAGGTGGATGAAACTGGAGCCTATTATTTAGAGCGAAGTAAGTCATAAAGAAAAAGAATAATATAGTATATTAGCGCATATATATGGAATTTAGAAAGATGGCAATGATGACCCTATATGTGAGACAGCAAAAGAGACACAGTTGTAAAGAACAGACTGTTGGACTCTGTGGGAGAAGGTGAGGGTGGGATGATCTGAGAGAATAGCACTGAAACATGTATATTATCATATGTGAAATAGATCGCTAGTCCAGGCTCGACGCATGAGGCAGGGTGCTCAGGGCTGGTGCACTGGGACGACCCTGAGGGATGGGATGGGGAGGGAGGCGGGAGGGGGAGCACATGTACACCCATGGCTGATTCATGTGAATGTATGGCAAAAACCACCACAATATTGTAAAATAATTAGCCTCCAATTAAAAAAATGTAAAAAAAATATTAAAATGAGAACAGATTATAGAATGTGTCAAGCTGCAGAATTGCAGTGTGTACTACAAGAGCTATGATTAATAACTACTATATCTTTCTTTAGTTCAAGGTGAGATCATTTTCAACTTTTATAAAGAAATACAGTTTTTGAATTTACAGTTTAAAGAACACCCTAATGAGGGTCAGGAATTGTCAAAGTCTTTCTCACATATTTGTTAAGCAAAAACTAAAAATAAAAAATGATGCTTTAAATTCAAAAAACAAACAAAAAAAAAACAACAACCCCAAACATTTTCCCTTGATGGTGTCCTACGTGGACATCTTGTGCTCCCTAGGACTTATGATTTGGAGCGGAGGTGCCTAGTCCTCTCCACCTATGTCCACATCACGATTGTCATCCTAGTTGTGTCCTACTTATTTGTTTTTGCACCCTGTATATTTGCAGCCAACCCAAGGCTACATTTTATATCATTGTAACTCCTGGCTAAACTTCTTAAACGTGCTTTGTGCATGCTAAGTTGCTTCGGTCGTGTCTCATTCTTTGGGACCCTCTGGACTGTAGCCTGCCAGGCTCCTCTGTCCATGAAACTTTCCAGGCAGGAATACTGGAGTTGGCTGCCATTCCCTCCTCCAGGGGATCTTCCCAACCCAGGGATCGAACTCCCATATCTTATGTCTCCTGCACTGCCAAGCAGGGTCACAAGCACCACCTGGAAACACAGCCACAAATTTAGAGGTGAAAATGCCATGAGGAAGTTGTGGGATGAAAGAGTGACTTTGGGAAATAATCATAACAATGAGTTTGCCTCCTAAATGGAGAAGAGAAAATACAATTTTATGGTTCAGGGTCCACTGAACACTACTTATCAAAAGTATGTTGAGTTTTACCTATAGGTACTCAGAGGAGCGGCCCAGGTAGGGAATTTTTACCATTATAAAAACTGTATTTAGATTTATGTATTGCCCAGTTGGTAGCTAAACTTTATTTACTTATATCGCAAGCCATGGCTACTTTATTGTTTCCTTTATTTAATAACTACTTTAATATTAAAAGACATTTAATAGCTACCTTATTAGATGTCTCTTTTATTGTTTGACTCTATTAGAAGAAAATAAGATCCAGGCATGAAAAAACCTTTTACGTGATTTTCCCCCTGGTTTTATTAATCTGTGTTCTTATTCATAGCATGGTTGCTGGCATAACAGAAGTTACCTAACTTAAAAAAAAAAAAAAATATATATATATATATAATTGGATAATTCATTAGTTATTATATCCAAAGTTTTGATACATTTAATTATATTTTTGATGCAAATTTTATTTATTAACCAAAATATAATGTGATTAAATTGAATATTAAATAAAAGAAAAGAAACTCTTCCCATGACGGGTGGGGAAATGCATAACAAGTTCTCTGAAGCAACACGACTGGGTCAATATTTTGTATTTGATGGACAATCATCTTACATGATTCTAAAGCTACTTTCTTTGTATGTTGCACCTTTCTGACATTAATTATGTGATTTGCTATAGTAATCTCTTTACATATAGATGTTCTTTAAAAACTTTGTGGAAAAAGTCAGTGAATTAATTAAGCAAGAATCATTCTTGGACACATTCCAAGACTCAATGATAAATGCGTCTAGAAGGAATGAAATATCCCCTGATCTTCACCACTAACAGGGAGAAGATGCTATCCACTTAGTGAGTGATGTAAATTTTTCAGGAGGTCCTTTCTTAGACTTAATGTATGGCTTAAAAAATTAGGGGGTGTCTTTCAAAACTGCAAGTCAACTAGTCTGGCTATGTTGACATGACAGAGTGAGAAGAGCCAAACCATCAAATGGGACTTTTCTATTTGTTGTTAGTAAGAAAGTAGTTACTTGGAAAACTTCCCTGGCAAATGGCTAGTTGCTATCTTCTATGTACTTATAAGATGTGCTGGTCCTTTTGATACATTTCCTAAAGTGATAAGCTTTTGTTTTCCTGTGTGAACCCTGGAATTCCTTTCAAATAACCAACAGCACATATAAAAATGACCTGAGTAATCAGAAGACTTCATGGAAAAAATGGACAGATAGCCAAATTAAATGAATATCCTCAGGTAATAAGGCAGCTTTCTACCCTCAGTGGTCAAACTGGATGAAAAATGATTCCAAGTGTTTATGAGTAACTTAAAGTCATCCTTCAGATTCTGAACAAGACTCCACAAGGTAAGACTAACTGTAAATAGTGGGAACCAGACTTACAGTCGTGGGACTGTGTTTATTAGGTAAGATATTTAATTACCTTGAAATCAATCAAACTTAGATTGAATTATAGGTATAGCACTTAAAAACATGTGACTGGAACAGTAAATTAGATGTTCTGAACTTCAGTTTCTTCAATATGAAATGAGGATTACAATTCTTATTATTGTAAATATTGACTGTGTTACATTAAACTATGAGTTTGTGATTGGAATAAACGGTAGGAGTTTTGAGCACTGGAATGATGTCATCAGAATAAAATTAAAAAGGACAATTTGGGCAGCTTTGAAGACCAGGATAAACATGGAGAGAATTGGTGGAAGGCTGTTGCAGTGGACTGGTAAGAAATTAAAAAGTAGCAAATGATCATATTAGAGATACATTTTGAAAGTAGTGCCGATAGGCTTTATTAAAGTTTTATGAGAATAACTAATAGTGAAGAGCATTGAAATTTTTTGTCCTAACACAAATATGGAAAATGATAGCATTTAATGAGATAAATAGGGACTATCTCTTTAAATTTGGTTTAGAAAATGCCTGTCTATTGTGAAAAATTTAACAGTTAGTTTTGTAAATATTAAATTGCCATTACACTGGATGTCAAAATTATAGAAGGTGCATAACAAATTTGCAAAATAGAGGAGAGATAGGGGCTGGGGACATGAAATTAAACTGCTGCAGCATTTATTGTTTAGGAAAAGGGAAATATCCACCTAAAGATCTAAGAAAGTATCAGTGAGGTCTGAAACAATTCAAGACAGGGATCTATTTACGGTTTGATCTACCCACATTGATTGTGTAAATTGCCTTAACTGAATCTTAAGTATCAAACTTTTGAGAGTGATATTCAAGTATTGCTCAAGTATTGCACCATTTGGTGCACCTTTTCATGGAACTCTCTTCCCATCATTTGTATTCTTTGATTAAAAAAAAATTTCAGCTGAAATATTGCTTCCTTTGGGAAAACTTCTCTAATTTTAGTTGATATACTCCTTTAATGTGACTCTTAGCACTGTGTGAATAATCATTTAATGCACTTATTACATGGATCTGGAATTACCTGATCCCTCATTTTTGAGTAATATCACTGAGGGTGGGGTTCTATGGCTTATCCTAGTAAGTAAGTGTTAGTCGCTCAGTCGTGCCTGACTCTTTGCAACCCCATGGACTGCAGCTCACCAGGCTCCTCTGTCCATGAGATTTTCCAGGCAAGGATACTGGAGTGAGTTGCCATTTCCTTCTCCAGGGATCTTCCCAACCCAGGAATCGAACCTGGGTCTCCTGCATTGCAGGCAGATTCTTTACCGACTGAGCTATAAGGGAAGCCCTGGCTTATTCAAGTTGGTAATTAAAATGTCCATGGCACATTGGAGCCAAGAGACACTCCATTCATATTCTTCTAATGAATGGATAAATAAACAACTATACTTACAATGCATTTAAATGTTTCCCCCCTTGTATCGTAGGTAAATTGCCTCTGCTACCTGAACTCAGCCTCTGTACAGACTAAATGGAAGCAAGCAACAATGTAATTTACTTTGTCCTCCTGGGGCTCACACAGAATCCAAAGGAGCAGAAAGTCCTTTTTGTTCTGCTCTTGCTCTGCTTTATTTTGACTGTAGTGGGCAACCTTCTCATTGTTGTGACTATAAATGTCAGTAAGACCCTGAACTCACCAGTGTACTTTTTTCTTGCTAGTTTATCATTTATGGATGTAACTTATTCCTCTTCTATTACCCCCAGATTGATTTCAGACTTGTTCTTTGGAAAAAAAATAACCTTTGAATCTTGCATGACTCAGCTGTTTACAGAGCACCTTTTTGCTGGATCAGGGGTCTTCCTTCTGCTGGTGATGGCCTATGACCGCTATGTGGCCATCTGTAAGCCCTTGCATTATTTGGTAGAGGCAGAGGACATGTGTTGTGCTGCTGGTGGTGTCCTGGGTTGGAGGCTTTCTGCCTCAGTGATTCAACTTAGCACTGTTTATGGGCTCCCCTTCTGTGGCTGGGCTCCAGTGTCATTGATCACTATATGTGTGACATGTACCCCTTATTGAAACTTGTCTGTACTGACACCTGTGTGAGTGATGTTTTAGTTGCATTCAATGGAGGACTGATCTGCACTCTTGGGTTTCTGCTCTTACTCGTCTCCTATGGAGTCATCCTGCACTCTCTGAAGAACCTGAGTCAGGAAGGGAGGCGGAAAGCCCTCCAGACCTGTGGTTCCCACATCACTGTGGTTGTCTGCTTCTTCGTTTCCTGCATTTTCATGTATGTGAGACCATGGATGTGAGAGTTGGACTATAAAGAAAGCTGAGTGCTGAAGAATTTATGCATTTGAACTGTGGTGTTGGAGAAGACACCTGAGAGTCCCTTGGACTGCAAAGAGATCCAACTAGTCCATCCTAAAGGAGATCAGTTCTGGGTGTTCATTGGAAGATGCTGAAGCTGAAACTCCAATACTTTGGCCATCTGATGCAAAGAGTCGACTCATTTGAAAAGACCCTGATGGTGGGAAAGATTGAGGACAGGAGGAGAAGGGGATGACAGAGGATGAGATGGTTGGATGGCATCACTGACTTGATGGACATGGGTTTGGATGGACTCCAGGATTTGGTGATGGACAGGGAGGCCTGGCGTGCTGCGGTTCATGGGATCGCAAAGAGTCGGACATGACTGAGCGACTGAACTGAACTGAACTGAACTGAATTGCTAAAATGTTCCCCATTGATAAATTATTGAGTGTGTTTTATACAGTCATAACTCCCATGCTGAATCCATTAATCTACAGAAGTTCTGAGTTGACTAATGCTATGAAGATGCTCTGGAGAAGAAGCATTGTATCTCATATTAACTAGGAGTTCATCAACCATGGAGGGAGTCATTTAACATCAGGTTCCATTTCCTTTGAAGGAAGAAGCTATTTTAAATTTGAATCTGATTTCTCTTTCTTCTAGAAAATTATGATAATTATAATTAAATAATATAATCATACAACTGTGCATTCGTAACAGTTTTCTCCATGCTACAATGTAAGGTCCAAAATTCTTGTTTATCAATGCACCTAGATAACTGTAAGGCCTATACAGAAAGGCATTAATAGTAAGTAAGTGATTTAGTGAGGAAAATGTTGTATACTTATACTGATTTTTAATCAGTTCATGTATCTTTATCTTTTATACTTTTTCAGACAGAGTGCAATTTTCATTTAGATTCTTTTCATTTAAGTGAACTTTTTATTTACATTATTTAAAATATTTAATTCTATATAGGTTTCCTTCTTTACTATATTTCAGTTGCATTATACATAACAATTTTTACTTTAGTACTTTCGCTGTTTATAAGAAAAATGAAATAAAATAGATAATCATAAAAGCATAAGTGAAACCAAATTATATGGGATGCAGTGTTGAATAAATTTCCTATTTTCCTTCAACATTTTCTAGTCCTCATACTCAGAAACTGGCCAAAATTTGTTTCTTCATTTTCATCTGGGAGTAATTTTTGTAAATGCAAATGTATGTGCCGTATGTATATTTGTTTTTTTATGTATGTTGCACTTACTTTTAGTATGCAACATCTTAAAAATATCTCCATATCAACCCATATATATCTCTGAATTTTCCTTATCCTGCACAATGCTCCTTATAAATTTAAAGTTAGTATGTTGATTTCTCTTCATGTAGTTCATAAATTTTTTTATGGTAAATATTTTCCCAACAAATACATGTTTTTTTTTTTTTTTTTTTTTTTTTTTACCAACAAATACGTGTTTTTGAATTGTGCAAATATTATTGAGGGCCTGGGCTAAGTCTCTTTTCAGGGAATTAGGATTCTACAAGCCACAGGCAGGGCAAACCCTCCCCCCTGCCAAACTAAAAACAAACCAAAAATAGCAAATGAAAAACAGACTCATTAACAAAGCTCAAAAAACTTGTTAGATGCAGTTCTGGAGATTTTGGGGGGGCCGGGGGAAGGTGGGGTGGAAGTACAAACATATGTATTAGTTGGTGCAAAAGTAATTGCAGTATTTGCCTTGTTGAAATTTGCCATTTGATATTGGAGTACATTCTTAAATGTGGTTATATTATATGCATTGTTTTAATGCATGTTTTTCACTTTATTTGCTAATGACCTGTTACTTGCTCTGCATTTTAAATTTATTTTAGACTAGGGAAATGATGTTAGACAAAAAGCAAATTCAAGCTATTTTCTTATTAGATTTCAAAATGGGTGTTAAAGCAGCAGAGACACTTCACAACTCAACAATGCATCTGGCCCAGGAAATGCTAATGAACAGTTCAGGTGCAGTGGGGTGGAGTGGTGGTTCAAGGAATTTTGCAAAGAAGATGAGAGGCTTGAAGATGAGGAGCTTAGTGGATGGCCATCGGAAGTTGACAAAGATCAACTGAAAGCAATCATTGAAGCTGATCCTCTTATAATTACAGTAGAAGTTGCTGAAGAACTCAAAATCAACCATTCTATTGTCATTCAGGGTTTCAAGCAAACTGGAAAGGTGGAAAACTTCAGTGCTTGGGTGCGTTATCAGCTGACCAATAAAAAAAAATGTTGCTTTGAAATGCCATCTTCTCTTACTCTGTACAACAACAATGAACCATTTCTCCATCAAATTGTGACCTGTGACAAAAAGTGAATTTTATATGACAACTGGCAACAACCAGCTCAGTGGCTGGACTAAAGAGAAGCCCCAGAGCACTTCCCAAAGCCAAACTTGCACCAAAAAAAAAAAAAAAAAAAAGAAAGAAAGAAAGGCCACGGTCACTGTTTGTTGGTCTGTTTCTGCTCTGATTCACTACAGCTTTCTGAATCCCGGTGAAATCACTACATCTGAGAACTATGCTCAGCAAGTCAATGAAGTGAAGTGAAATGAAATGAAATTACTCAGCTCTAGCCGACTCTTTGCGATCCCAAGGACTATAGCCTGCCAGGCTCCCCTGTCCATGGGATTCTCTAGGCAAGAATATTGGAGTGGGTTGCTATTCCCTTCTCCAGGGGATCTTCGCAACCCAGGGATAGAAGCTGGGTCTTCTGCACTGCAGGCAGATTCTCTACCGTCTGAGCCACTAGAGAAGTCCCAGCAAATCAATGGGATGCACCAAAAACTGCAATGCCTGCTGGTATTGGTCAACAGAAGGGGCCCAGTTCTTCTCTAGGATAATGACCGAGTGCACCTCACACATACAATTTTTCAAAAGTTGAATGAGTTGGTCTAAGTTTTACCTCATCTGCCATATTCAGCCTGACCTCATGCCAACTGACTACCACTTCCTCAAGCATATCCCTTCAATGACTTTTGCAGGGAAAACACTTCCACAACCAGTAGGAGGCAGAAAATGCTTTCCAAGAGTTTGTGAAATCCCCAAGCCTGGATTTTTACATACAGGAATAAACAAATGTATTTCTCATTGGCAGAAATGTGTTGATTGCAATGATCCTATTTTGAGTAATAAAGATGTTTGAGCCTACTTATTAATATGTTGATTTAATAGTCACAGTCTGAAACCGCAGTCATGTTTGCATCCATCTGTTTTATTATGACTCATTACAATTTCTATTTAAGATATCACTGATCCATGTAGCATAGATTCTTCCCTGTCACTTTGAGGGCAAACACATCCCACTCAGTGTTTCATCAGTGACTTTGGTACCTCTGTTTGCACGGTGGAGTTTAAGTCTAATCTGTAGTGCAAATTCTCATTGCTTTGTAGGCAAGGAAGTTTCCTATTGTAAAATCTCATCTTTCCTCTGAAAAATCAGACAATCTGAAGTAGTCCAGAGGAGCACAAAATGCTTCAAAAGTGTTTGCTAACTTGCTTCTAAAATCTGAGTTTGAAACTCCAAAATAAAGAGTTTGGGTTTTTGTTCCTTCTTTCTCCTTTCTTTCTTTTTCTTCTTTTTTGTGCCTACTTTCTTTATTGATTCATCCTGAGAACTTAAACAATGCCTGGCCCACAGAAGGTACTCAATATTCTTTGAATTGCTTAGATAAAACTTTGGAATTAGCATATACAGACTACTATGTTTATAACTGATATCCAGCAAGAACCTACTGTATAGCACAGGAAGCTCTGCTCAGCAACCTGTAGTAACCTAAGTGGGAAAAGACTTTGAAAAAGGATGGATGCATGTATACGTATACCTGAATCACTTTATTGTACACCTGAACTAACACATTGTTAATCAACTCTATTCCAGTACAGAATGAATATTAAAAATAGAGATTTTAATTTAGCAGTTTTGCTATTGATTGACATATTTACCTACTAGAAAGATTACTTTGGTTTATTTGAAGGCAACGATCTTTGCACATACTTTGGGCTATTGTGCTATAGTCTATGTTCACATCATACAGCAGTTAATGAGGTCACCTTAGTTCTTATATTTACTTAAAAAATTGTGGTAAAGTATGCATAACAAAATTTACAATTTTGGCCATTTTAAAGTAGCCCTAAGTTAATTCACATTGTTATGCAAACATTGCCACCATCCATCTCCAAAACTTTTTCAACTTTCCAAACTGAAATTCCACAGCCATTAAACAAAATTCTTCACTTTCGCTCACTGAGCCCTGGGCAGGGAAACCACCATTCTATTTTCTGCCTATGAATTTGACTAAGTGCCTCATGCGTTTTTGTTTTTTGGTGATTGCCTTTTAATCATTTATTATCATTTCTTTTCCCCATAAAATGCTTGGGACCCTTGTTGAAAATTACCTAAACGCACATAGGAAGATTTATTTCTAGATTATTTGTTTTACCCCATTAGTCCATCTTCCATCTTTATTGGACGTCCATCTTTATTGGGGCTGTGATTACCATAGATTTGCACAGTATATTTTGTAATCAGGAGGTATGAGACTCCCAATCTTCTTTTTTCTAGATTGTTTTGACAATTTGGAGTCCTTGAGATTCCATATGAATTTTAGCATGGATTTTTCTGTTTCTGCAAAAAATGATTTTGTGGCTATGATAGGAATTGCACTGAATCATGAGGTATAATTAAGTAATGCTCAAAATACTCCAAGCCAGGCTTTAGCAATACGTGAACTGTGAATTTCCAGATGTTCAAGCTGATTTTAGAAAAAGCAGAGGAGCCAGAGATCAAATTGCCAGCATCCACTGGATCATCAAAAAAGCAAGAGCGTTTCAGAAAACCATCTATTTCTGCTTTATTGATTATGCCAAGGCCTTCAACTGTGTGGATCACAATAAACTGTGGAAAATTCTAAAGAGATGGGAATACCAGACCACCTGACCTACCTCTTGAGAAACCTGCATGCAGGTCAGGAAGCAACAGTTAGAACCAGACATGGAACAACAGACTGGTTCCAGATAGGAAAAGGAGTACGTCAAGGCTGTATATTGTCACCCTGCTTATTTAACTTCTATGCAGAGTACATCATGAGAAACACTGGGCTGGAGGAAGCACAAGCTGGAATCAAGATTGCCGGGAGAAATATCAATAACCTCAGATATGCAGATGACACCACGCTTATGGCAAAAGTGAAGAAGAACTAAAGAGCCTCTTGATGAAAGTGAAAGAGGGGAGTGAAAAAGTTGGCTTAAAGCTCAACATTCAGAAAGCTAAGATCATGGCATCTGATTCCATCACTTCATGGCAAATAGATGGGGAAACAGTGGAACTAGTGGCTGACTTTATTTTTCTAGGCTCCAAAATCACTGTAGATGGTGACTACAGCCATGAAATTAAAAGACGCTTACTCCTTGGAAGGAAAGTTATGACCAACCTAGACAGCACATTAAAAAGCAGAGACATTACTTTGTCCACAAAGGTCCGTCTAGTCAAGGCTATGGTTTTTCCAGTAGTCATGTATGGATGGTTTTTCCAGTAGTGAACATTGGACTATAAAGAAAGCTGAGCACCGAAGAATTGATGCTTTTGAACTGTGGTGTTGGAGAAGACTCTTGAGAGTCTCTTGGACTGCAAGGAGATCCAACCAGTCCATCCTAAAGGAGATCAGTCCTGGGTGTTCATTGGAAGGACTGATGTTGAAGCTGAAACTCCAATACTTTGTCCACCTGATGTGAAAAGCTGACTCATTTGAGAAGACCCTGCTCCTGGGAAGGATTGAGGGCAGGAGGAGAAGGGACGGCAGAGGATGAGGTGGTTGGATGGCATCACCAACGCAATGGACATGGTTTTGGGTAGACTCCGGCAGTTGGTGATGGACAGGGTGACCTGGCATGCTGTGGTTCATGGGGTCGCAAAGACTTGGACACGTCTGAGCAACTGAACTGAACTGAAGTGTTGAACAGTCCAGCTTATAAATGTCTTCCCGTATATGTGTGTGTGTTCTATATATCTCTCAGCAACATTTTGTAGTTTTCAGAATGTAAGACTTTATTTTATTCTTTTTTGATACTTTTGTAAATGGAATTATTTTCTTAAAATCTCCTTGAGTTGTCCATGATCAGATAGAAATTCAATTTTCATTTCATAGAAATCTCTCAACAAGTTGGACATAGAAAGTACCTTGACATAATAAAGTCCATATATGACAGATCTACAGCTAATACCTTCCTCTACATGAAAGGTTGAAAGCTTTTCCATTAAAATCTGGAATAAGACAAGGGGGCATATATTCTCTGGTCCTTCTTAACATAGTACTGCCATAAAAATTCCTGTGAAAATTTTAGGGTTTTCTAAGTATAACTCCTGTTTTCTCTGAAGTGAGAGCTTTATTCATTAATTGTATTTAGTTTCAGTTTCTGTAACAGTGCTTCTGATGGTAGCCACTTGCTATCCTTTCAGTTTCAGCTTAAACATCACCTTTGAAGAAAGGTCATCGCTACATTTTCCGCAGTAGAGCTCTGCCTCTTATCTTTCATCACAGTATTCTATTTCTTATAAGCAGTGAATAAGACTGAAGCTACTTTGTTCAGTTGTCTCATTCTTTATTGTCTGACTCTACGAAAGAAGATCCATGCAGGGAAAAACCTTTGACATGATTTTCCCCCAGGTTTCATTATCTCTGTGTCCTTACTCATAGGACAGTTGCTGATATGACAGAGGTGCCTTGACTTTTAAAAAATGATAATAATTGGAAAATAATTAGCTATTATATCTAAAATTTTAATACATTTAATTGTGCTTTTTGATATAATGTTCATATATCTAACCAAATGAAGGTGATCAAATTGAGTACTAAACAAAAGGAAAGAAAATCTTGTGATGGCAGGTGGGGAAAGAAATAACAAATAAGTTCACTGGGACAAAATTTTTGATTATTTTTAATTGACTTTAGCCTCATAAAGATTTTAAAGCTGCCTTGTTTTGGGTATTGCACCATTCTGATATTATTTATGTGACTTTGCCTATTAATTTATTTACATATAGATTTTTATTTTTAAAACTCTGAGTGAAATCCCAGTGAATTAATTAAACAAGAATCAATCTTGGACACATTCCAATTCTAAGGCTCAATGATAATTGTGGCTGAAAGGGGTGAAATATCCTGTGATCTTCCCCCCAACAGGAAGAAGATGTTATCCACTTAATAACTGGAATCAGTTTTTCAGGTAGTCCTTTTATAGACTTAAAGCATGACAATGTATATATATGTATATATATGAGAACGTCTTTCAATATCTCAGTCAACGAGTCTGGTCATGTTAATATGACAGAATGAAAAGGGCTAAATAGTCAAATGTTATTTTTCTTGTTGAAGTTAGTAGGAAAGACGTTACTTGTGAAAAACTTCCCTGCCAAATAACTAGTTGATTTGTTCTATGTGTATGTAAGATTTGCTGGTCATTTTGATAAATTTCCTAATGTGGTAAACTTTTGTTTTTCTAGGTGTGCACCATGGAATTCCTTTGGAAAAATCAACACAGCACATAAAAATGTGCCTCTGAATAATCAGAAGACTCTGTGGAGGAAATGGACAGATAGTCAAATGAAATAAAATACATCCTCAAGTAATAAGGTGGCCTTTTTTCCTCTGTTGTCAAATTGGATGAAAAATAATTTCAAGTGTTTATGTGTAACTTAAAGTCACCCTTAGATTCTGAACAAGTCCCCACAAGGTAAGATTAGCAGTAAGTAGTGGGAACCAGGCTCATAATTAGGGACTGTCTTTATTATGTAAGAAATTTAATTACTTTGAAATCAATCAAACTTAGATTCAGTTCGAGGTATGTCCCTTAGAAATGTATGATTTTGGGAAAATGGATGAGATCTTCTAGCATTAGTTTCTTCAATTATAAAATGAGGATTACAGTTCTTGTTACTGTCAATATTAAACAGTAAACTGTGAGTGTATGATTAGAATATACTCTAGGATTTTTGAGCAGTAGAGTGATGACATTTGGGCTGCTTCAGGAGAACTGATTGTTGGAGACTAGAATAAACATGGAGAGACTTGATAGGAGCCTATTGCAGTGGACCAGGAAGAAATTAAGAAGTAGAGAATGATCAAATTTGTGATATATTTTCATAGTAGGGTGAATAGGATTTAATAAAGTTTTATGAGACTAACAAATGAATGAAGAGTACAGCAATTTTTTTGTCCTAAAAAGAACATGGTAAAAGACAGCATTTAATGAGATAAATAGGGAACACCTCTTTAAATTTTGTATGGAAAATGCTTATGTTTATTATGGACATTTAAAAACTTTTAAATACTAAATTGCCATTCACTTGGATGTCAAAATTAGAGATGTTGTATATCCAAGTTTGCAAATTAAGAGGAAAGCTAGGGACCGGGGACATAAAATTAATGCTATAGCATTTAATTGTTAGGAAAAGGGAAATATCCATCTAAAAACCAAGGAAGTGTCAGTGAGGTCTGAGACATTTCAGGACAGGGAACTTCCATTCACAGTTTGATCTACCCACATTGATTATGAAAATTACCTCAAGCGGGCCTCAAGTATTAGACTTTTGTGGCTTTATAAATATTGGACTTTTTGGATTTTTCTTTCTTATTTTTTTTATTCATTCAATTCTTTTTTACACTCAGCTGAAGCTTTGCTTCCTCTGGAAAGTCTTCTGTCACACTTATTTGATATACTCATACTATGACTCTTAGCACTGTTTGAATATTCATTTAATGGCACTAATAGCGTGGGTCTGGAGTTGGTTGATTTCTCCTTATGTGTCATAGCACTGAGGGAAAGAAACTCTGCCTTCTTCAACTTGATAATAAAAATGTCCATGACACTTTGGACACAAATAGTTGTTCTATACTCATTCTTCCAACAAATGGAAAAAAATTTCTCATACATTTGGGCATTCTCCCCCTTCAACTTTCCCTCCTTGTTTTGTAGGTAAGCTGCTTCTACTATATGAAGTCAGCTCCTGTCCAGATTAGATGGAATCAAGAAATAATGTAACCTACTTTGTTCTCCTGGGACTCACACAGAATCCACAAGGAGGGGAAAGTACTTTTGTTTATGTTCCTGTTTGTCTATATTTTGACCGTGGTGGGCAATTTTCTAATTATAGTCACTATAACTGTCAGTAAGACCCTGAACTCACCAATGTACTTTTTTCTTGCTTGCTTATCATTTATGGATATTGCTTATTCCTCTTCTATCACCCCCAGATTGATCTCAGACTTGTTCTTTGGAGAAAAAACCATAACCTTTAAATCTTGTATGACTCAGTTGTTTACAGAGCACCTTTTTTCTGGATCAGGGGTCTTCCTTCTGCTGGTGATGGCCTATGACCGCTATGTGGCCATCTGTAAGCCCTTGCATTATCTGGTGATCATGAGGCAGAGGGTGTGTGTTGTACTGCTGGTGGTGTCCTGGGTTGGAGGTTTCTTGCACTCAGTAATTCAACTTAGTACTATTTATGGGCTCCCTTTCTGTGGCCCCAATGTCATTGATCACTTTATGTGTGACATGTACCCTTTATTGAAACTCGTCTGTACTGACACCTATGTCATTGGCATCTTAGTTGTGGCCAATGGAGGACTGATCTGCACTGTTGTGTTTCTGCTCTTACTTGTCTCCTATGGAGTCATCCTGCACTCTCTGAAGAACCTGAGTCAGGAAGGGAGGCGGAAAGCCCTCCAGACCTGTGGTTCCCACATCACTGTGGTTGTCTGCTTTTTTGTTCCCTGTATTTTCATATATGTAAGACCTGCTAAGACCTTCTACATTGATAAATCATTGAGTGTGTTCTATACAGTTATAACCCCCATGCTGAACCCACTAATCTACAGTCTGAGAAATTCTGAGTTAACTTATGCTATGAAGAAGCTCTGGAAAAGAAGCATCATATCCCATATTAAATAAATGCATCATCCATCATGAAGGAAGTCATTTGACATCAAGGTTCATTTTCTTAGAATGCAGAAGTCATTTTAAAATTTGTTTTGATTTCTCTTTCTTCAAAGAGTTTATGGTAATTATAATTAAGATTGCAATTATACAAAAAGGGTATAATAACAGTTTACCTACCTACTAGAATTAATTATTTTCTTTATCAGTGTACCTAGAATGGTGTCATGCCTATATAACAAGAAATTAATATGTAATGAATTAGCGAGTTAGTTGTTATATAGTTATACTGTTTTTTCACAAACTTATGAATTTATATTTTTTATTCTTTTTCAGAGACAGTGTAATTTTTATTTAGTATCTTGTCTTTTAAGTTAGCATTTTTACTTATACAGCTTAAAATACATAATTATATATGGCTTGCCTTTACTGTATTTCATCACATTATACAACAGTTTTACTTTTACACTTTTAGTGCTTACAATGAAACTGAAATAAAATAGATAATAATAAATAGTATAAGTGAAAACTGAATGCTACGAAAGTATAGTCGCTCAGTATAGTCTGACTCTGTGCAGCCCCATGGACTTTAGTCCACCAGGCTTTTCTGTCCATTGAATTCTATAGGCAAGATTATTGGAGTGGATTGCCATTCCCTTTTCCAGGGGATCTTCCCAACCCAGGGATGGGACCTGGGTCTCCTGCATTGCAGGCAGTTTCTTTACCATCTGAGCCACAAGGAAATTCAAACAATATGAGGTGAAATGTAAAATGAATTTTCTATTTTTCTCTCAGCTTCTTCCAGTCCTCATTCTCAGAGGTTGACCCTACATTTGCTTCTTAATTTTCATCTAGTAATAATCTTTGCAGATTCAGGTGTATTTTCTATATGTGTATGTATTTGTTTCTTTCTGTATATGTATCACTTGCTTTGGCTATGCAATATCTTAAAGATATTTCCATACCAGCCCATATATATTTTGTAAATTTTCTCATTTTGCAAAACACTCTTCATAAATTTATATCAAAATTAATCTATTTCTTTCGTGAGATTCCCAAACTTTTCTATGACAGTTATATTTCCAATAAGTGTATGTTTTTGAATATGTGCAAATATAAGTTCCTGGGTGTAGAATTGCTGATATTACATTTGATTCAATAGTCAAGTAGTATATGCATTTAACATGCGGATATTGATATTTGTTGCTGAACTGTCATTCTCTTTTTAAAAATTAACTTTTAATTGGAGGAAATTGCTGTACAATGTTTTCTTGGTTTCTGCCATACAACACCCAAATCAGTCATGATTATACATATGTCACCTTCCTCTTAGCTCAGTCAGTAAAGAATCTGCCTGCAATGCCGGAGACCCGGGTTTGATTCCTGGGTTGGGAAGATCCCCTGGAGAAGGAAATGGCAACCCGCTCCTGAATTCTTGCCTGGAGAGTCCCATGGACAGAGGAGCCTGACGGCTACAGACCATGGGGTCGCAAGAGTCGGACACGACTGAGTGCCTAAACCAGCACCACCTCCATCTTCAGCATCCCTCTCCTCCCCCGACTCCACTCCTGCAGATCATCGCAGACTGCCAAGCTGGGCTCCCTGCGTTATATAGCAACTTCTCACAGTTACCTGTTTTACACAAGCTAGTGGATATGTGTCGATGCTACTTTCTCTGTTTTCCCCACTCTTTCCTCCCCCTTCTGTGTCCACGAGTCCCGTCTCTATTTCTGCGTCTCCATTTCTTTCCTGCAAATAGGTCCATCAACACCATTTTACTAGATCCCATACGGATACGTGGATACACTATATTTGTTTTCTCTTTGGGACTTACTTCACTCCAAACTGTTGCTCTTGAGGTTGTACTAACAGCTACTGTGTCTGTGCTTAGCTGATCAGCTGTGTCCGACTCTTTGCGACTCCACGGGCTGTAGCCTGCCAGGCTTCTCTGTTCTTGGGATTTTTCAGGCAAGAATACTGGAACGGGTTGCCATTTCCTCCTCCAGGGGATCTTCTTGACTCAGGAATCGAACCTGCATCTCCTGTGTCTCACCAAGCCATCAAGAAAGCCCCACTAACAACTACTGCCCTGTCCATAGTCCGTGTGAATTTTTTTGACCACATTCTCAATGACCAGTACCTGATAAATATATTTATCACGTCTGATTAAAGTTATTTTTTACTTTAACTGCAAACGTTTTGACATAATTGAGTTTGAGCATCTTCCTACATGTTTAATTTGATTTGTATTTATTTGTGGAGAAGGAAATGGCAACCCACTCTAGTATTCTTGGCTGGAGAATCCCACGGACAGAGGAGCCTGGCGGGCTACAGTCCACGGGGTCTCAAAGAGTCGGACACAACTGAGCGGCTTCATTTTCACTTTATTTGTGGATTTTATATATATGTCTTTAATCTGATTCATTCAATTTTTGATTTTTATGAGAGAATTTTAAGCAAAAGAAATAATCTCTTTACATTGTATATATAGTTAATATTTTCTGGCTATATGTTTTTAACTATTTTCCTATGTAGAATTATTTTTGCATGTAATTTTTTGGTAGTTTATGTTAAATTAAAAAAATTGTATCTTGCTTAGGAAGAATTTTCTCATTTCATTTGTGCCAAAAGTTCTTCAATTTTTTTTTGCATTTAATTTTTCAAGCATTTTTCATATCTTACATCTTATAACATTTGATTCATCTTGAATTTATTTGGGAGTTTAAATAGGGGTTGATTTTATTTGTTCTGTAAATTTTTAGAATTTTAAAAAATATTCACATATTTATCTTTTTGCCATTGATGTGAAATTCTGACTATTGTATTTTGAACTCCCAATGTATTTGGGTCCAATTCAAAACTTTAATCTTTTTCACTGATCTCTTTATTCATGTACACATTGGCACATAATTGCTATGATATCTAAGATATTTTGACATGTGAAGAATCTACCAGTCCCTTAAGCGTATTCTTTCTCAGAATTTTGCCTAAGCCTGTATATTTCTATTTCAAAATTATTAAAACTTAATAAATTAATTATAGATAAGATAAAACTGTTTAAAGTTAGTTTAAAATTGTTAAAATAACTTTAAAAATATGTTCAAAACTATTATTTTCATTGATTCCCATTGAGAATGTTAATTTAAGAAGAGTTTATACATTTAGAGTATAAAAAAACTGTTATCCAGATAAGAATTGGTGTCTTCAGTTAACAAGCCACCTATTGTAACATTGGGTTGAACTTGCAGTTCCTGCTGGTGTTTCTAATCCCTTGTAGATAGCTGCTGTTCTTTAGCTATGTTAGGAAAAAAATCATCTCTTTTAAGGAAGTTCAGGACTAAAATCACTACTGAACATCTTGTGCTGCTGAGATCTTCTTGCCACGTGCTAAGTCGCTTCAGTCCTGTCTGACTCTTTGCAACTGTATGGACCGTGGCCTGCCAGGATTTTTTGTCCATGGGCTTTGCCAGGAAGAATATGGCCACAAAAAAAAAAAGAAAGAAAGAAAGAACGAAAGAAAGAAAAAGAAAAAAAGACTAAAAAAAAATGTGTTAGGATACATTTTAGAGATTTTTTTTTCCTCTGAAATGAGATGTTTATTTTATTATGACTTATTACAACCCCAGGTGGCGCTAGTGGTAAAGAAGCCACCTGCCAACGCAAGAGGTGCAAGAGACTTGGGTTCGCTCCCTGGTTGGGAAGATTCCCTAGGGCAGAAAGTGGCAACCCACTCCAGTATTCTTTTTTTTTAAATTAATTAATTAATTTATTTTACTTTACAACATTGTATTGGTCTTGCCATACATTGATATGAATCAGCCATGGGTGTTCCTGTGTTCCCCATCCTGAACCCCCCTCCCACCTCCCTCCCCATCCGCTCCCTCTGGGTCATCCCAGTGCACCAGCTCTGAGCATCCTGCATCATGCATCGAAACTGGACTGGTGATTCCTTTCACATATGATAGTTTACATGTTTCAATGCCATTCTCCCATATCATCCCGCCCTTACCCTCTCCCAGAGTCCAAAAGACTGTTCAATACATCCGTGTCTCTCTTGCTGTCTTGCATACAGGGTTATCGTTACCATCTTTCTAAATTCCATATATATGCATTAGTATACTGTATTGGTGTTTTTCTTTCTGGCTTACTTCACTCTGTATAATGGGCTCCAGTTTCATCCATCTCATTAGAACTGATTCAAATGCATTCTTTTTAATGGCTGAGTAATATTCCATGGTGTATATGTACCACAGCTTTCTTATCCATTCGTCTGCTGATGGACATGTAGGCTGTTTCCATGCCCTGGCTATTATAAACAGTGCTGCGATGAACATTGCGATACATATGTCTCTTTCAATTCTGATTTCCTCAGTGTGTATGCCCAGCAGTGGGATTGCTGGGTCATATGGCAGTTCTATTTCCAGTTTTTTAAGGAATCTCCACACTGTTCTCCATAGCGGCTGTACTAGTTTGCATCCCCACCAACAGTATAAGAGGGTTCCCTTTTCTTCAGTCACTTTGGTGTCTCTGCAGAGTGGAGTTGAAGTCCAATCTGTGGTGTGTAATCTTAGTGTATATTCCTACTGCTTTGTAGGGAAGGAAGTTTCAGATTATAAAATGCCCTCTTCCCCCTGAATAACCAGTCAATCTGAACTATTCGGGAGGAGCACAAAATACTTCAAAAATGTTTGCTATCTTTCACCTAGAATCTGATTTTGAGACTCCAAACTCTCCCTTTTTCTGATCTGCTTTGTTTATTGGTGAATCCTGAGTACTTAGAACAATGCCTGGCCTATGGTAGATACTCAATGTTGGTTGACTTGAATATGTAATACTACCAGAGTTTACCCAAACCTATGTCCACTGAGTCGGTGATGCCATCCAACATCTCATCCTCTGTCATCTCTTCTCCTCCTGCCCCCAATCTTTCCCAGAATCATGGTCTTTTCAAATGACTCAGCTCTCAGCATGAGGTGGCCAAAGGATTGGAGTTTCAGCTTCAACATCAGTCCTTCCAATGAACACCCAGGACTGATCTCTTTTAGGATGGACTGGTTGGATCTCCTAGCAGTCCAAGGGACTCTCAAGAGTCTTCTCCAACACCACAGTTCAAAAGCGTCAATTCTTCCATGCTCAGCTTTCTTTATAGTCCAACTCTCACATCCAAACATGACCACTGGAAAAACCATAGCCTTGACTAGATGGACATTTGTTGACAAATAATCTCTGATTTTTAATATGCTGTCTAGGTTGGTCATAACTTTTCTTCCAAGGAGCAAGAGACCTTTAATTTCATGGCTGCAGTCACCATCTGCAGTGATTTTGTAGCCAGAAAAATAAAGTCAGCCATTGTTTCCACTGTTTCCCCATCTATTTGCCATGAAGTGATGGGACCACATATCATGATCTTAGTTTTCTGAATGTTGAGCTTTAAGCCAACTTTTTCACTCTCTTCTCTCACTTTTATCAAGAGGCTCTTCAGTACTTCTTCACTTTCTGCCATAAGGGTGGTGTCATCTGCATATCTGAGGTTATTGATATTTCTCCCGGCAAACTTGATTCCAGTTTGTGCTTCTTCCAGCACAGCGTTTCTCATGATGTACTCTGCATATAAGTTAAATAGCCAGGGTGACAATATACAGCCTTGACGGACTCCTTTTCCTATTTGGAACCAGTCTGCTGTTCCATGTCCAGTTCTAACTGTTGCTTCCTGACCTGCATGCAGGTTTCTCAAGAGGTAGGTCAGGTGGTCTGGTATTCCCATCTCTTTCAGAATTTTCCACAGTTTATTGTCATCCATACAGTCAAAGGCTTTGGCCTAGTCAATAAAGCCAAAATAGATGTTTTTCTGGAACTGTCTTGTTTTTTCAATGAACCCCCTATGGATGTTCTTGAAAACCTTTGTGGAAAATCCCAGTGAATTAATTAAACAAGAATCAGCCTTGGACACATTCCAAGACCCAGTGATAATTGCAGCTGGAAGGGATGAAATAGCCTGTGATCTTCACCCCTAATAGGAAGAAGATGCTATTTGCTTAGTAACTGGCATAAAAATTTCAGGAGGTCCTTTCTTAGACTTATAGCATGACTTAAAAAGAATCATGGGAATGTCTTTCAAAATCTCAACTAGTTTGGTCATGTTAATAAGACAGAGTGAAAAGAACTGGACAGTCAAATGCTATTTGTATTTTTGAAGTTAGGAGGAAAGAAGTCACTTGTGAAAAATTTCCCTGCCAAATAACTAGCTGATTTCTTCCATGTGTATGTAGCATTTGCTGGTCATTTTGATATATTTCCTAATGCAATAAACTTGTTTTTCAGTGTGTGCACCATGGAATTGCTTTCAAATAATCTACATTGCAGTTAAAAATGACCTGAATAATCAGAAGACTCCATGAAGCAAATGGACGGACAGTCAAATAAACTATATGCTCAAGTAATAAAGTGGCCTTTTGTCCTCTTTGTCAAACTGGATGAAAAATAATTCCAAGTGTTGATGAGTAACTTCAAGTTATTCTTCATGTTCTGAACAAGTCTCCAGAAGGTAAGACTAACTTTAAATAGTGGGAACCAAGCTCACAGTTGTGAGCCCTTCTTTATTATATAAGAAAATAAATTACTTTAAAATCAAACAAATTCAATTCTAGGTATATGACTTGAAAATGTGTACTTGAGAAAATGAATTAGATATTCTGAACCTTAAGTTCCTCCCTTATGAAATAAGGATTACAGTTCTTGCTACTGTAAATATTAAATGTGTTATATTAAACTATGAGTGAGTGATTGGAATATACTGTAGGAGTCTGGAGAAGTAGAGTGATGTTATCAGAAGAAGGTTAAGAAGGACAGTTTGGGCTGCAGCAGAGAACTGACGTTTGAGGCCAGTATGAATGTGGACAGACAGCAGGAGGCTGTTACCGTGGGACAGAAAGAGATTAACAAGTAGGGAATGATCAGGTTTGTGATATATGCTGAAAGTAGAGCTAGTAGGATTTATGTAAGTTTCATGAGAGTGACAAATGAGTAAAGAGCACTGAAATTTTGTCTCTGAACACTAACATGAAAATTATAGTGTTTAATGAGATAAATAAGGAATCTCTTTAAATTTTATTTAGAAAATGCACATGTTCATTGTGGAAAGTTTAGAAGTTATGTTTTATGAATATCAAAGTGCTATTCAGTTGGATTTCAAAACTAGAGATATTGCAAATAAACATTTGAAATTTAGGGGAAAGGTAAGGACTGGAGATACAAAATTAGACTTCTGCATTCTAATTTATTGATCAAAAAAGGGAATTATCCACCTACAGACCAAAGAAGTGTCAGTGAGGTTAGAGACAATTCAAGATAAGGAATTCATCTATTTATACATTCATCTACCCACACTGATTATGTGTATTACCTTGAGTGTTTCATGTATTATACTTTGTGTCTTTATAAATGCTGCAGCTTTTCATGGCTTTCTTTATTTCTTTATACTTTCAATTATTTTTTAAACTCAGCGGAAGCATTACCTCCTCTTGAAAGTCTTCTGTGAGACTCACTTGATGTACTCCTATGTTCTGACTCCTCAGTACTCTGTGAATTTAATGGAACTTCATACAGGTGTCAGGAATTGATTTTTTTGGTTGTTCTGTGTCATATCACTGAGGCTAAACAATAAACAAACAAAAACAACTAAGCATTATTCAACTTGGTAATCAAAATTTCTATGACACATTAGACACAAATAGATGTTCTATTGATGTTCTTCCAATGAATGAATAAATTAAAAAAATTCTTATACATTTGAGCATTTTTCCCCTTTAAGTGTTATCCCTTTCTTTTTTTTTTTTTTTAAAGTAAACTGCTTTAATATGTGAAGTCAGCTCCTGTCCAGATTAGATGGAATCAAGAAACAATGTAACCTACTTTGTCCTTCTGGGTCTCACACAGAATCCAAAAGAGCAGAAAGTCCTTTTTGTTTTGTTCCTGTTCATCTATCTCTTGACTCTGGTGGGCAACCTTCTTATTATAGTGACTGTAGCTGTCAGTGAGACTCTGAACTCACCGATGTACTTTTTTCTTGCTAGCTTATCATGTATGGATGTCACTTACTCCACTTCTATCACTCCCAGATTGATTTCAGAGTTGTTGTTTGGGGAAAAAACCATATCCTTTGAGTCTTGTATGACCCAGCTGTTTACAGAGCACTTTTTTGCTGGATCAGGGGTCTTCCTTCTGCTGGTGATGGCCTATGACCGCTATGTGGCCATCTGTAAGCCCTTGCATTATTTGGTGATCATGAGGCAGAGGGTGTGTGTTGTGCTGCTGGTGGTGTCCTGGGTTGGAGGTTTTCTGCACTCAGTGATTCAACTTAGCACTGTTTATGGGCTCCCATTCTGTGGCCCCAATGTCATTGATCACTTTCTCTGTGACATGTACCCTTTATTGAAACTTGTCTGTACTGACACCTATGTCATTGGCATCTTAGTGTGTGGCCAATGGAGGACTGATCTGCACTATTGTGTTTCTGCTCTTACTCATCTCCTACGGAGTCATCCTGCACTCTCTGAAGAGCCTGAGTCAGGAAGGGAGGCGGAAAGCCCTCCAGACCTGTGGTTCCCATATCACTGTGGTTGTCTGCTTCTTTGTTCCCTGCATTTTCATGTATGTGAGACCTGCTAAGACGTTCCCCCTCGACAAATTATTGACCGTGTTTTTCACAGTCATAACCCCCATTCTGAACCCACTAATCTACAGTCTAAGATGTTCTGAGCTAACTTATGCTATGAAGAAGCTCTGGAGAAGAAACATCATATCTCATATTAAATAAATGCATCATCTACCGTGAAGGGAGTCACTTGACAGCAGGTTCCATTTCCTTAGAGTGCAGAAGTCATTTTAAAATTTGATTCTGATTTAAAATTTTTTCTTTAAAAAGAAAAAATTCTCTTTCTTCAAAGATTTTATGATCATTGCAATTAAAGATTAATATTATACAGTTGTGCTATTAATAACAGTTTGCTCCATGCAAAGTCCTCTCCACCTGTGTCTCTCACATCACTGTGATCACCTTAGTTTTTGTGTCTTGCTTATTTGTGCATTTGTACGCAAGCTTTGGGTACATTTTATATCATAATAAGTCTCTTATTAGACTTACACTTCATGATCAGAAATTTAGATGTGAAAATGCTATGAGGAAGTTCTAGGATGAAAAAGTGACTTTGGGAAAAGATCATAGTAATAAAAAGTGAGTTTGTCTTTACAATGGAAAAGAGAAAATAGAATTTTATGATTGAAGACAACTGCACCCTACCTAACAAAACCATGCTTATTTTGACATATAGCCACACAGAGGCAAGTTCCAGATAGAGGATTATTTGCCATTATAAAATTGTACTTAGTTTTATGTATTACCCAGTTGGTAGTTAAATTTTATTTACTGTCAGAATTGGTTAGAGTTTGGAAATTCCCTGCCAGTCCAGAAGTTGGGATTGCATACTTTCATTGCCAAGGGCCTGTATTCAGTCCCTGCTAGGAGAACTAGAGTCCCATAAGATACACAGTCACACACAGAAGAAAAACACACCAAAAATAAATAAATAAACAAACAAACAAACAAAAAACTTAGGCAAGGAATATTGAAAATAGAGTTTGTAATAATACAGTTCTAAAAATTTTTTGAAATGCAAATATTTACTTTACTACAACTCATTCCATTTTCTTTTTAAGTCATCACGCTTCCATGTAGCATAATTTATCCCTTTCCACTCTGAGCGCAAACCCATCCCACTTAGAGTTTCATCAGTCACTTTGGTGTCTCTGCAGAGTGGAGTCGAAGTCCAATCTGTGGTGTGTAATCTGGGTGTGTATTCCCATTGCTTTGTAGGGAGGAAGTTTCACATTATAAAATGCCCTCTTCCGTTGCATAACCAGTCAATCTGAACTATTCTGGAGGATCACAAAGTACTTCAAAAATGTTTGCTATCTTGCACCTAAAATCTGATTTTGAGACTCCAAACTCTCCCTTTATCTGGTCTGCTTTGTTTATTGATGAATCCTGAGTATTTTGAGCAATGCCTGGCCTATGGTAGATACTCAATGTTGGTTGAGTTGATTACGTAATACTTGGGTATTGACAATACACACTAGTATATTTAAAATTAATAACCAACAAGGATCTACCATATATAGCACAGGGAACTCTTTTTTTTTTGTTTCTCTTTTCCCATTTATCTTTATTAGTTGGAGGCTAATTACTTTACAATATTGTAGTGGTTTTTGCCATACATTGACATGAATCAGCCATGGATTTACATGTGTTCCCCATCCTGAACCCCCCTCCCACCTCCCTCTCCACCCGATCCCTCTGGGTCATCCCAGTGCACCAGCCCCAAGCACTTGTCTCATGCATCCAACCTGGGCTGGTGATCTGTTTCACCCTTGATAGTATAGTTGTTTCAATGCTATTCTAAGATCATCCCACCCTCGCCTTCTCCCACAGAGTCCAAAAGACTGTTCTTTACTTCTGTGTCTCTTTTGCTGTCTCACGTATAAGGTTATCATTACCATCTTTCTAAATTGCATATATATGTGTTAATATACTGTATTGGTGTTTATCTTTCTGGCTTACTTCACTCTGTATAATGGGCTCCAGTTTCATCCATCTCATTAGAACTGATTCAAATGCATTCTTTCTAATGGCTGAGTAATATTCCACAGTGTGTATGTACCACAGCTTCCTTATCCATTCGTCTGCTGATGGGCATCTAGGTTGCTTCCATGTCCTGCCTATTATAAACAGTGCTGCAATGAACATTGGGGTACACGTGTCTCTCTCAGATATGATTTCCTCAGTGTGTGTGTCCAGCAGCGGAATTGCTGGGTCATATGGCAGTTCTATTTCCAGTTTTTTAAGGAATCTCCACACTGTTCTCCATAGCGGCTGTACTAGTTTGCATTCCCAGCAACAGTGTAAGAGGGTTTCCTTTTCTCCACACCCTCTCCAGCATTTATTGCTTATAGACTTTTGGATAGCAGCCATTCTGACTGATGTAGCACAGGGAACTCTATTCAACATCCTATAATAACCTAACTGGGAAAAGAATTTGAAAGAGAATAGGTACACATATATGTATAGCTCACTCACTTTGCTGAACACCTGAAGCTAATATTGTTAGTCAACTATAATCCAATATAAAATAGATAGTAATTATTAAAAAACAGAAATTTTAATTTACTAGTTTTGTTATTGGATTCCTAGATGTCCATTGGCAGATGAATGGATAAGAAAGTTGTAGTATATATGCCCAACAGAATAATTACTCAGTTATAAAAAGGAACACAGTTAAGTCAGTTCTAATGGGGTGGATTAACCTAGAGCCCATTATAAGAGTGACGTAAGCCAGAAATAGATATCGTGTATTGAAGTATATGTATGGAATCTAGAAAGATAGTACTGATGATCCTTTGTGAAGGGCAGCAAAGGAGACAGTCATAGAGAACAGATGTTTGGACTCAGTGGAAGGAGAGAGGGGGATGATTTGAGAGAATCGCATTGAAACACATACCTTACCATATGTAAAACAGATGACCAGAGGGAGTTTGATGTGTGACACAGGGAACCCAAGCCAGTGCTCTGTGCCAAACTGGAAGGGTGGGATGGGAAGGGAGAGGTTGCGGGATTCAAGTATGCAGCAGAGGCTATCACAATATTGTAAAAAAAGTATCCTCCAATTGAAGTAAATAAATAAATTAAAAAATAAAGTTATTAAAAAATAAAGATTTTAATTTAGTTGTTTTGTCATTAGATTGACATATTTACCTCTTAAACCCAAGTGTATCTAAAGCTAATGATATTTGCAGGCACTTTGGCTATCGTGCTATATAGTTCATGTTCATATCATAAACAACACCAGGGGACAAACCTGCATCTTATGCATTGGCAAGTGAATTCCTCATCACTGAGCCAACAGGAAAGCTCCCATCAGTTCAGCTCAGTTCAGCCGTTCAGTTGTCCAACTCTTTGCGACCCAATGAACTGCAGCAGCCCAGGCCTCCCTGTCCATCACCAACTCCCGAAGTTTACACAAACTCATGTCCATCTGAGTTGTTGATGCCATCCAACCATCTCATGATCTGTCACCCCTTCTCCTCCTGCCCTCAATCTTTCCCAGCATCAGGGTCTTTTCCAATGAGTCAACTCTTCACATCAGGTGGCCTGATTGCATCAAGTACTGGAGTTTCAGCTTCAACATCACTCCTTCCAATGAACACCCAGGACTGATCTCCTTTAGGATGAACTGGTTGGATCTCCTTGCAGTCTAAGGGACTCTCAAGAGTCTTTTCCAACACCACAGTTCAAAAGCATCAACTCTTCAGTGTTCAGCTTTCTTTATAGTTCAATTCTCACATCCATATATGACTACTGGAAAAACCATAGCCTTAACTAGACGGATGTTTGTTGACAAATAATGTCTCTGCTTTTTAATATGCTGTCTGGGTTGGTCATAACTTTCCTTCTAAACATTAAGCATCTTTTAATTTCATGGCTGCAAACACCGTCTGCAGTGATTTTGGAGCCAGAAAAATAAAGTCAGCCATTGTTTCTACTGTTTCCCCATCTATTTGCCATGAAGTGATGGGACCACATACCATGATCTTAGTTTTCTGAATGTTGAGCTTTAAGCCAACTTTTTCACTCTCCTCTTTCACTTTCTTCAAGAGGCTCTAGTTTTTCTTCACTTTTTGCCATAAGCGTGGTGTCATCTGCATAGTGAGGTTACTGATATTTCTCCCAGTAATCTTGATTCCATCTTATGCTTCTTCCAGCCCAGCGTTTCTCATGATGTACTCTGCATATAAGTTAAATAGCCAGGGTGACAATATACAGCCTTGACGTACTCATTTTCCCATTTGGAACCAGTCTGCTGTTCCATGTTCAGTTCTAACTGTTGCTTCCTGACCTGCATGCAGGTTTCTCAAGAGGTAGGTCAGGTGGTCTGGTATTCCCATCTCTTTCAGAATTTTCCACAGTTTATTGTGATCCACACAGTCAATGGCTTTGGCATAGTCAATAAAGCAGAAATAGATGTTTATCTGGAACTCTCTTGCTTTTTCAATGAACCCCCTATAGATGTTCTTGAAAACCTTTGTGGAAAATCCCAGTGAATTAATTAAACAAGAATCAGCCTTGGACACATTCCAAGACCCAGTGATAATTGCAGCTGGAAGGGATGAAATAGCCCGTGATCTTCACCCCTAATAAGAAGAAGATGCTATTTGCTTAGCAACTGCCATAAAAATTTCAGGAGGTCCTTTCTTAGGCTTATAGGATGACTTAAAAAGAATCACAGGAATGTCTTTCAAAATCTCAACTAGTTTGGTCATGTTAATAAGACAGAGTGAAAAGAACTGGACAGTCAAATGCTATTTGTATTTTTGAAGTTAGGAGGAAAGAAGTCACTTGTGAAAAATTTCCCAGCGAAATAACTAGTTGATTTCTTCTATGTGTATGTATTATTGGCTGGTCATTTTGATGTATTTCCTAATGCAATAAACTTGTTTTTCAGTGTGTGCACCATGGAATTGCTTTCACATAATCTACATTGCAGTTAAAAATGACCTGAATAATCAGAAGACTCCATGAAGCAAATGGACGGACAGTCAAATAAACTATATGCTCAAGTAATAGTGGCCTTTTGTCCTCTTTGTCAAACTGGATGAAAAATAATTCCAAGTGTTTATGAGTGACTTCAAGATATTCTTCAGGTTCTGAACAAGCCTCCAGAAGGTAAGACTAACTTTAAATAGTGGAAATCAAGCTCACAGTTGTGAGCCCTTCTTTATTATATAAGAAAATAAATTGCTTCAAAATCAATCAAACAAAATCAATTCTAGGTATATGACTTAAAAATGTGTACTTGAGAAAATGGATTAGATATTCTGAACCTTAAGTTCTTCACTTGTGAAATAAGGATTACGGCTCCTGCTACTGTAAATATAAAATGTGTTTTATTAAACTACGAGTGAGTGATTGGAATATTATAGGAGTTTGGAGAAGTAGAGTGATGTTATCAGAAGAAGGTTAAAAAGGACAATTTGGGCTGTAGCAGGAGAACTGACTTTTGTGGTCAGTATAAATGTGGAGAGATTTAGGAGGTCGCTGTTACCGTGGAACAGGAAGAAATTAAAAAGTAGGGAATGATCAAATTTGTGATATATTCTGAAAGTAGAGTTAGTAGGATTTATGTAAGTTTCATGAGAGTGAAAAATGAGTAAAGAGCACTGAAATTTTGTTTCTGAACACTAACATGAAAATTATAGTATTTAACGAGATAAATAAGCAATGCTCTTTAAATTTTATTTAGAAATAGCTCAATTTATTGTGGAAAATTTAGAAGTTATGTTTTATAAATATCAAATTGCTATTCAGCTGGATTTCAAAACTAGAGATATTGCAAATAAACATTTGAAATTTAGGGGAAAGGTAAGGACTGGAGATACAAAATTAGACTTCTTCAGTCTAATTTATTGATCGAAAAAGGGAAATATCCACCTACAGACCAAAGAAGTGTCAGTGAGGTTAGAGACAATTCAGGATAAGAATTCATCTATTCACACATACATTTATTCACACATTTATCTACCCACACTGATTATGTGTATTACCTTGAGTATTTCATGTATTATACTTTGTGTCTTTATAAATGCTGCAGCTTTTCATGGCTTTCTTTATTTCTTTATACTTTCAATTATTTTTTACACTCAGCGGAAGCATTACCTCCTCTTGAAAGTCTTCTGTGAGACTCACTTGATATACTCCTATGTTCTGACTCCTCAGTACTCTGTGAATTTAATGGAACTTCATACAGGTGTCAGGAATTGTTTTTTTGTTGTTGTTCTGTGTCATATCACTGAGGTTAAACAATAAACAAACAAAAACAACTAAGCATTATTCAACTTGGTAATCAAAATTTCTATGACACATTAGACACAAATAGATGTTCTATTGATGTTCTTCCAATGAATGAATAAATTAAAAAATTCTTATACATTTGAGCATTTTTCCCCTTTAAGTGTTATCCCTTTCTTTTTTTTTTTTTTTTTAAGTAAACTGCTTTAATATGTGAAGTCAGCTCCTGTCCAGATTAGATGGAATCAAGAAACAATGTAACCTACTTTGTCCTTCTGGGTCTCACACAGAATCCAAAGGAGCAGAAAGTCCTTTTTGTTTTGTTCCTGTTCATCTATCTCTTGACTCTGGTGGGCAACCTTCTTATTATAGTGACTATAGCTGTCAGTAAGACCCTGAACTCACCGATGTACTTTTTTCTTGCTAGCTTATCATGTATGGATGTCACTTACTCCACTTCTATCACTCCCAGATTGATTTCAGAGTTGTTGTTTGGGGAAAAAAACATATCCTTTGAATCTTGTATGACCCAGCTGTTTACAGAGCACTTTTTTGCTGGATCAGGGGTCTTCCTTCTGCTGGTGATGGCCTATGACCGCTATGTGGCCATCTGTAAGCCCTTGCATTATTTGGTGATCATGAGGCAGAGGGTGTGTGTTGTGCTGCTGGCTGTGTCCTGGGTTGGAGGTTTTCTGCACTCAGTAATTCAACTTAGCACTGTTTATGGGCTCCCATTCTGTGGCCCCAATGTCATTGATCACTATATGTGTGACATGTACCCCTTATTGGAACTCGTCTGTACTGACACCTATGTCACTGGCATCTTAGTGTTGGCCAATGGAGGACTGATCTGCACTGCTGTGTTTCTGCTCTTACTTGTCTCCTACGGAGTCATCCTGCACTCTCTGAAGAACCTGAGTCAGGAAGGGAGGCGGAAAGCCCTCCAGACCTGTGGTTCCCACATCACTGTGGTTGTCTGCTTCTTTGTTCCCTGTATTTTCATGTATGTGAGACCTGCTAAGACGTTCTCGCTCGACAAATCATTGAGTGTGTTTTTCACAGTCATAACCCCCATGCTGAACCCATTAATCTACAGTCTAAGAAATTCTGAGCTGACTAATGCTATGAAGAAGCTCTGGAGAAGAAATACCATATTTCATATTAAACAAGTGCATCATCTACCATAAAGGGAGTCATTTGACAGCAGGTTCCATTTCTTTAGAGTGTAGAAGTCATTTTAAAATTTGATTTTGGTTTAAAATTTTTCTTTAAAAGGAAAAAAGTTCTCTTTCTTCAATGATTTTATGATCATTGCAATTAAAGATCATTATTATACAGTTGTGCTATTAAGAACAGTTTGCTCCATACAAAGTCCTCTCCACCTGTGTCTCTCACATCACTGTGGTCATCTTAGTTTTTGTGTCCTGCTAATTTGTGCATTTGTACGGAAGCCTTGGGTACATTTTATATCATAATAAGTCCCTTGTTAAACTTACACTTCACCCTCAGAAATTTAGATGTGAAAATGCTATGAGGAAGTTCTGGGATGAAAAATTGACTTTAGGAAAAGATCATAGTAATAAAAAGTGAGTTTGTCTTTAAAATGGGAAAAGAGAAAATGGAATTTTATGATTGAAGACAACTGCACACTACCTAACAAAACCATGCTGATTTTGACATATAGCTACTCAGAGGTGAGTTCCAGATAGAGAATTATTTGCCATTATAAAATTGTACTTAGTTTTATGTATTACCCAGTTGGTAGCTAAATTTTATTTACTGTCAGAATTAGAGTTTGGAAATTCCCTGCCAGTCCAGAAGTTGGGACTACATACCTTCATTGCCAAGGGCCTGTGTTCAGTCCCTGATAGGAGAACTAGAGTCCCACAAGCTATACCAAACAGTCACACACATAAAAAAAACACACCAATAATAAACAAGCAAACAAACAAACAAAAAACCTAGGCAAGGAATATTGAAAAAAAGAGTTTGCTATAATACAGTTCTAAAGTTTTTTGAAATGCAAATGTTTATTTTACTATGACTCATTACAGTTTCTATTTAAGTCATCACGCTTCCATGTAGCATAATTATTATCTGCCACTCTGAGTGTAAACCCATCTCACCCAGTGTTTCATCAGTCCCTTTGGTGTCTCAGCAGAGTGGAGTCGAAGTCCAATCTGTGGTGTGTAATCTGGGTGTATATTCCCACTGCTTTGTGGGGAGGAAGTTTCACATAAAATATCCTCTTCCCCTGCATAACCAGTCAATCTGAACTATTCTGTAGGAGAACAAAATACTTCAAAAATGTTTGCTATCTTGCACCTAAAATCTGATTTTGAGACTCCAAACTCTCCCTTTATCTGGTCTGCTTTGTTTATTGATGAATCCTGAGTATTTTGAACAATGCCTGGCCTATGGTAGATACTCAATGTTGGTTGAGTTGATTATGTAATACTTGGGTATTGACAATACACACTAGTATATTTAAAATTAATAACCAACAAGGATCTACCATATATAGCACAGGGAACTCTATTCAACATCCTATAATAACCTAACTGGGAAAAGAATTTGAAAGAGAATAGGTACACATATCTGTATATTTCACTCACTTTGCTGAACACCTGAAGCTAATATTGTTAGTCAACTATAATCCAATATAAAATAGAGAGTAATTATTAAAAAACAGAAATTTTAATTTACTAGTTTTGTCATTGGATTCCTAGATGTCCATTGGCAGATGAATGGATAAGAAAGCTGTAGTATATATATGCCCAACAGAATAATCACTCAGTTATAAAAAGGAACATATTTAAGTCAGTTCTAATGAGGTGGATTAACCTAGAGCCTATTATAAGAGTGAAGTAAGGCAGAATAGATATCATGTGTTAAAGTATATATATGGAATCTAGAAAGATAGTACTGATGATCCTGTGTGAAGGGCAGCGATGGAGACAGTCATAGAGAACAGATGTTTGGACTCAGTGGAAGGAGAGAGGGGGATGATTTGAGAGAATCGCATTGAAACACATACCTTAGCATATGTAAAATGATAGCCAGAGGGAGTTTGATGTGTGACACAGGGAACCCAAGCCAGGGCTCTGTGCGAACCTGGATGGATGGGGGGGAGAGGGTGGGGGGTTCAGGAGGGAGGAGACACAAGTATGCAGCAGAGGCTATCACAATATTGTAAAAAAACTATCCTCCAAATGAAGTAAATAAATTAAAAGATAAAATTATTAAAAAATAGAGATTTTAATTTAGTTGTTTTGTCATTAGATTGACATATTTACCTCTTAAACCCAGGTGTATCTAAAGCCAATGATATTTGCTGACAGTTTGGGCTTTCGTGCTATAGTTTATGTTCATATCATAAACCGATTAATGAGGTCACCTGAGTTCTTCAATTTCTTTTAAAAATTGTGGTCAGATACAGATAATAAAACATACAGCTTTAACCATTTTAAAGTGTCACTACCTTAATTCATATTGTTGTGCCAACATTATGGCTGTCATCTCCAAAATGTTTCCAACTTCTCAAACTGTAATTTCACAATCATTAAACAAAATTTCCCATTTCCACTTACAGAGCACCACCCAACTACCATTCTATTTTCTGTCTATAAACTTGACTAGTTAAGTGTCTCAATCAAATGTAGTCATACAAAATTGGTTTTTCTGTGTGACTTCCTTTTTCAATTTGCATCAATATACTATCCTTTCTCCATTAAATGCTCTTGACACTCTTGTTGAAAATTATCTAGGATGTACATAAAGCTTTATTTCTAGATCATCTATTTTATTCCATTAATGTGTTGTCCATCTTTATTTCAATGGTCGTTCTGGGATTACCATAACTTTGTGTAATATGTTTTAGGATCAGGTAGTGTGAGACCTACAACTTTCTATTTCCTTTCAAAATTGTTTACGCAATTTGGAGTCCTTGAGATTCTGTATGAATTTTTCTGCTTCTATAAAAACTATTCTGGGATTTTGATAAGGATTGCACTGAATCTGAAGGTATTATTAACATCTTAATAATATGTAGAGGTATTATTAACATCTTAATACTGTTAAATATCCCAGATCATAAATATCTTTCCATGTTATGTGTGTATTTGATAATATCACTCAGATACATTTTGTAGTTTTCAGTTTACAAGACTGTCTCCTTGGTTAAATTTATTCCTAAATATTTTATTCTTTTTGGTGCTCTTGTAAGTGTAATTATTTTCTTAATTTATTCTTGGGTTTTTCATGATCATGTAGATGTTCAACATGATTTCATAAAAAACTCTCAACAAATTGGAAATAGAAAGAATGTAGCTTGCCATAATAAAGTCCATATATGACAGATGCAGAGTTAACATCATCCTCAACATGGAAAGGTTAAAAGCTGCCCCATTAAAATCTGGAATAGACAAGAAGGCACAAGTCTTTTTTAACATAGTACTGCCATAAAAATTCCTGTGAAAATTTTAAAGTTGTGTTAAGTATAGCTCCTGTCATCTCTGAAGTGAAATAATTTTATTAATTTTTATATACTTTCAATTGCTGTAACAGGGCTTATTAAAAACAAAACCAAACCTACTTTTATATTGGAGGGCAGCCAATAAGCACTCTTGTGATAGTTTCATGTGATGGCGAAGCAACGAGCTCAGCCTATACATCCAAGCACCCATTCTCCACCAAACTCCCCTTTCACCCAGGTTACCACGCAACAGTGTGCAGAGTCCCCGGTGCTCTATAGTAAGACCTTGTTGATTATTGAATTTAAATGTTGCAGTGTGTACATGTCAACTCCCAAATCCCTAACTATCTCCTCCCCAAGTTCCTCCACCCTAACAAGCATAAGTTTATTCTGAGTCTGTGAGTATGTTGTGTGTGTGCTGAGTCGTGTCCCATGGCCTCCAGCCCTCCACACTCCTCTGTCCATGGAGTTTTCCAGGCTCCGTTTCATAAATAAGGTCATTTGTATAATTTCTGTAACAGTGTCTCTGATGGAAGTCACTTCCTATACTTTCGAACTCAGCTTGAGCATCACCTTAAGAAAGCTCATCTTGGATTACTTTATCCACAGTTGAATTTTCCTTCTTATTTTCTGTCACTATACCCTATTTCTTGTCTTTTAAGCAGGGAATAAAACTGCAACTTCTTTCTTAAAATTGTCTCCTTTTTTGCATGATTCTATTATAACAAAATAAGATCCACGCAGGGGAAAGTTTTACATGATTTCCCCCGATTTTATTAATTCTTGTATCCTCATAGCATGGTTGCTGGTCAAATGCAGGTATCATCAACATTTTGAAAAATTAATAATTGGATTATTTACTATATATAAAATTTTAATACATTTAATTGTGTTTTTGGATATTTTATATACATATATAAAAACAAATTTAAGATAATTAAATTGGATATTGTATAAAAGGAAACAATCTTGCTGTGGCTGCTAGGGAAACACATAACAAATAATTTCACTAAAGCTAAATGACTGAGTTGATATTTCAATCTTGATTTGTAGTCATTTCATGATTCTGGAGCTCTTTGTCCACGTTGCACCTTTCTGACATTAATTTTGTGATTTGGCCTATTAAAAACTTTACATACAGACTTCCTTTAAAACCTTGGGGAAAATCACAGTGAATTAATTAAGCAAGAATTAGTCCTGGACACATGCCAATTCCAAGACTCAGTGATAACTGCAGCTGGAAGGGCTGAAATATCTTGTGATCTTCACCCCTAACAGGAAGAAGATGCTGCCCACTTAGTGACTGACAAATTTTTCAGAAGGTCCTTTCTTAGACTCAAGGCATGGCTTAACAAAGGTTAGGAAATTTTTTCAAAATCTCAATCAACTACTCTGTCTATGCTAACATGACAGAGTGAAAAGGGATAAAAAGTCAAATGCGTTTTTTTTTTTTTTTTACATTAGCAGGAATAAGTTACTTGTGAAAAATTTCCCTGCGAAATGACTAATTAATATCTTCTATGTATATATAGAATTTCCTGGCCACTTTGATAAATTTCCCAATGTAACAAACTTTTCTTTTCTTTGTGCACCATGGAATTCCATTAAAGTAATATATTCTGCACATAAAAATAACCTTCTGAATAATCAGAAGACTCCATGAAGTTAATGAACAGTCAAACAAAATAAACTATACCCTCAAGTAATAAGGCAGCTTTTTGCCCTCTGTTGCCAAACTGGATGAAAAATAATTTCAGTGTTTATGAGTAATTTAAGATCATCCTTCAGATTCTCAACAAGTCTCCACAAGGTAAAACTAACAGTAATAGTGGGAACCAGTTTCCCAATTGTGAGAAATTATTATGTAGAAATTAAATTATTTTGAAATCAAACTTAGACTCAACTCTAGGTATTATCATTTAAAAATGTGACTTGGGAAACTGAATTAGTTGTTCTGAGCCTTAGCTTCTTCAGTTATGAAATGAGAATTGTGGTTCTTGTTAAAGTAAATACTAAATGTGTTACATTAAGATATGAGTATAGGTTTGAAATATATTGCAGGAGCTTTGAGCAAAAGAGAGATGCTATCAGAATAAGGTTAAAAAGGACAATTTGGGCAGCTTCAGGAGAACCAAACTTTTGGAGGCCAGAATAATTTTTTCTCCAATTTTTCGGAGAGACTTGGTAGAAAGCTATTTCAGTGGAGCAGGAAGAAATTAAGAAGTTGGGTATGATCGTATTTGTAATATATTTTGAAAGTAGAGTTGATTGGATTTATTAAGATTTTATGAAATTGATAAATGAGGACAGTACTGAATTTTTTTTTGTCTGAAAAATAACATGGAAAATGATAGCATTTAATGAGATAAATACAGAACACCTCTTTAAATTTTATACAGGAAACCATTATGTTTAGTGTGGACGATTTGAAAGTTTAATAAGTACTAAATTGTCAATCAATCGGATGTCCAAAATTAGAAATGTTGCATATAGGCAGCTTGGTGGTAAAGTATCTGCCTACCAGTGGTGGAGAGGCAGAAGATAAGGGTTAGATCCCTGGATTGGGAAGATCCTTCGGAGGTGGAAATGGCAACCACTCTGGTATTCTTGCCTGGGAAATTCCATGCATGGCACATATCTAAGTTTGAGAATTAGAGGAGAGTTAGGGACTGGGGACACAGTTTAGATTGTTGCAGTGTTTATTGGTCAGGAAAAGGGAAGTATCCACCTAAAGACCTAAGAAGTGTCAGTGCAGTTTGAGACACTTCAGGACAGGGAACTTCTGTTTATTGTTTGATCTATTCATATTGATTATGTAAATTACCTTAAGTGGGTCTCAAGTATTGCACTTTTTTGACCTTATAAATGGTGCACCTCTTCATGAACTTCTCTTCCCATCTTTTTTATTCTTGCATTTTTAAAAACTCATCTTCAGCATTGCTTCTACTGGGAAGCCTTATTTGAGAAAATCCTACTGTGACTCTTAGCCCTGTATTGATACTCATTTAATGGCATCTATTACATGGGTCTGGAATTGCCTGATTCCTCATTATGTGTCTAGCACTAGAGTGAAGGGAACTATGCCTTAATCAACTTGGTAATAAAAATGTACATGACATATTGGACACAAATAGGTGCTCCATGCATATCTTCTAATGAATGGATAAATAAAAAACAAACATTTAAGTCTTTTCTGTCTTTAAGTGTTTTTCCCTTCATTTTGGAGGTAAACTACTCAGATGTGAAGTCAGCTTCTGTACAGATGAAATGGAAGCAAGGAGCAATGTGTCTTTTCTCCTGGGCCTCACACAGAATCCAAAGGAGCAGAAAGTCCTTTCTGTTATGTTCTTGCTCTTCTATATTTTGACTGTGGTGGGAAACCTGCTCATTATTGTGACTATAACCGTTAGTAAGACCCTGAACTCACCAATGTACTTTTTTCTTGCTAGCTTATCATGTATGGATATCACTTATTCCTCTTCTATTACTCCCAGGTTGATTTCATACTTGTTCTTTGGGGAAAAAATCATAACTTTTGAATCTTGCATGACACAGCTGTTTACAGAGCACTTTTTTGCTGGATCAGGGGTCTTCCTTCTGCTGGTGATGGCCTATGACCGCTATGTGGCCATCTGTAAGCCCTTGCATTATCTGGTGATCATGAGGCAAAGGGTGTGTGTTTTACTGTTGGTGGTGTCCTGGGTTGGAGGTTTTCTACACTCAGTAATTCAACTTGGCACTATTTACAGGCTCCCATTCTGTGGTCCCAATGTCATTGATCACTATATGTGTGACATGTTCCCATTATTAAAACTCGTCTGTACTGACACCTATGTCATTGGCATCTTAGTTGTGGCCAATGGAGGACTGATCTGCACTCTTGTGTTTCTGCTCTTACTCATCTCCTATGGAGTCATCCTGCACTCTCTGAAGAACCTGAGTCAGGAAGGGAGGCAGAAAGCCCTCCAGACCTGTGGTTCCCACATCACTGTGGTTGTCTGCTTCTTTGTTCCCTGTATTTTCATAAATGTAAGGCCTGCTAAGACCTTCCCCATTGACAAATCATTGAGTGTGTTTTATACAGTCATAACCCCCATGCTGAACCCATTAATCTACAGTCTAAGAAATTCTGAGTTGACTAATGCTATGAAGAAGCTCTGGAGAAGAAACCTCATATCTCATATTAAATAAGTACATCATCCACCATGAAGGGAGTCATTTGACATCAGGGTCCATTTCCTTACAATGCAGAAGTCATTTTAAAATTTGTTTCTGATTTCTCTTTTTTGCAAAAACTTTACTATAATTATGATTAAAGATAGTTATACAACTGTGCTGTTAAAACAGTTTTCCTCTCTACTAGAGTATAAAGCCTATTAATTACCATTTATCACTGTAGCTAGCAAGATTTAATGCCTATGCAGCAAGATACTAATAATATATAATTAATTTGCAAGGTTACAATTATATAGTTACACTGAGTTTTGATCATTTATGCTTTTATCCTTTTTACTCTTGTTCAGACACAGAGTAATTTTTATTTAGGTTCTTGTCATTTAAGTAAACTCACTTATTTATATAACTTAAAATTGTTATTTTATGTAGATTGTCTTCTTTGCTATGTTTCCATCGAATTATGGCCCCAAATTTTAACTTAAATATTTTACTGTTTATAAGAAACTTTGAAGTAAACTAGGGATTAATTAACAGCCTATATGAGAACCGAAACAATATAGGATTGAAAGAAAGTGAAGTTTGCTTAGTCGTGACCGACTCATTGCAACACCATGGACTGTATAGTCCATGGAATGATCCAGGCCAGAATATTGGAGTGGGTAACTTTTCCCTTCTCTAGGGGATCTTCCCAATCCAGGAAATGAACCCAGGTCTCCTGCATTGCAGGCAGATTCTTTACCAGCTGAGACACAAGGGTAGCCCAAGAATACTGGAGTGGGTAGCCTATCCCTTCTCCAGTGGATCTTCCCACCCCAGGAATTGAACCAAGGTCTCCTGCATTGCAGGTGGATTCTTTAACAACTGACCTATCAGGGAAGCCCAAATAATATAGGATTAAGTCTCAAATAAATTTCCAAATTTCCTATTTTTTTTCTCAGCATTTTCTAGTCTTCATAAATGTAACCCCTAATTTTGTTTCTTAATGTTCATTTGGCAATAATCTTTGCAAATGCAAATGTGTTTAACATGGATATATGTTACTTTCTCTATGTATAATCCTTGCTTTTACTATGCAGTGTCTTGAAAAAATGTTTTTGTAGGAGTCCATATATATCTCATAACCTTTCTTATGCTGCACAATACTCCTTATAATTTCATACTAAAATTAATATGTCCATTTCTCTTCATGTGGCTGCTAAATTTTTTTATGACAAATAATTTTAAAATGAACATATGGTTTTGAGTATGTACAAATATAGTTCATAGGCATAGAATTGTAGCTATGATATTTAAAAAGTGGTAAAGTAGTATATGAATTTAAAATGTTGAAATTGATAGTTATTGCCAAACTACCATTCTTGAGATTGTCCTAACAGCTACAGTCCTATACACTGTCTATGAGAAGTCTTTTTTCCACCTTCTCAAGACCAGTCACTGATAAATATGTATGATAACTGATTAAAGTTAATTTTACATTTTAACCACTATCCTTTTGATATAATTGAGTTTGGACATTTTTCCATATGTTTTGTTTGATTTGTATTTTTTCATTTTTTTTTTTTTTGATGCTGAAGCTGAAGCTCCAATACTTTGGCCACTTGCTGTGAAGAACACACTCACTAGAGTGTGTTATTAATTTTTGCATTTTGATATTGAAATTCCAACTAACAATGTTAATATATGTACTTAAAAAATAATTGTAATATATAGTGGAACTATGAACTTCCCTGATGGCTCGGCAGGTAAAGAACCCTGCCTGCAATGCAGGAGACACAGGAGATGTAGATTCCATTCCTGGGTTTGGAAGATCCCTTGGAGGAGGGCATGGCAACGCACTACAGTACTCTTGCCTGGAAAATCCCATGGACAGATGAGCTTCATGGGATACAGTCCATGAGATCACAAAGAACTGGACATGACTGAGTGAGCACCCAGCACGCACACAATGGAACTATATGTAACTTTGTTCTGCATTTTCCAAGTCTCCTGTAAATGTATTATCTTACTTTCCTAATTTAAAAAATAAAATATAAGGAAGAAAAAAAGATCTTTTTACCATTGGATATGTAACTAATATTTTCTGGTTATATGTTTTTACCTTTTTAAGCTACTTGCAGTATTTTGATGAAAGTGAAAGAGAAGAGTGAAAAAGCCAACGCTATCTCAAAATGCATGTTGTGGGTGAGGGGCCTGTTGCAACTCTCTCAGTTTTCAGGCATTTCCTTTCTCTATTTAGGAACTTGCTTAAGGTCTGTATAGTCAAGGCTATGGTTTTTCTAGTGGTCATGTATGGATGTGAGAGTTGTACTGTGAAGAAAGCTGAGCGCCAAAGAATTGATGCTTTTGAACTGTGGTGTTGGAGAAGACTCTTGAGAGTCCCTTGGACTGCAAGGAGATCCAACCAGTCCATCCTAAAGGAGATCAGTCCTGGGTGTTCATTGGAAGGACTGATGCTGAAACTGAAACTCCAGTACTTTGGCCACCTCATACGAAGAGTTGACTCATTGGAAAAGACCCTCATGCAGGAAGGGATTGGGGGCAGGAGGAGAAGGGGATGACAGAGGATGAGATGGCTGGATGGCATCACCGACTTGATGGACATGAGTTTGGGTGGACTTCGGGAGTTGGTGATGGACAGGGAGGCCTGGCGTGCTGCGATTCATGGGGTCACAAAGAGTCGGACATGACTGAGAGACTGAACTGGACTGAACTGAATAGACATATAACTTCTAGCTAAAAACTAGCAAGCGGGCACTCTATCTGACCCCTTCTGATGTCTATGTCAGAAGATTTCACTGTCTTTTACACTTTAATAAAACCGTGCTACACTAAAAGCTCTGAGTGATCGTCTTGTCTCTGGCCCTAGGTCGAATTCCTCTCCTCTGGAGGCCACAAATCCCAGCGTTGTTCCTGGCTTGTAGCGGCAACATTTCAAAACCATCATATCATGAGTGACATGACAGTGTCACAGTACAGGAAGGGATGTGACTCACTCTTTCAGGTATGGGAGCTACAGGATTGTCCTTGCAATCACCCAGATTCTCTTCATAGTGTTGCTGCCTATCTGTGGCTCCCATGTCACAGGCATCCTTGTGTGAATCAAACCCTTTTTTGAAACCTGTCTGCGTGGACTCTCATACCCTTGGTCTCTCTTGCTGCTAAGAGTGGGTTCATTTATCTGTTAAATATTTTCCCCCTGATGGTCTCCCCTGTGGTCAGCTTGTGCTGCATGAAGACTTTTAGGTTGGAGGGGAGATGCAAAGTCCTCTCCACCTGTGTCTTTCACATCACTGTGGTCATCATAATCTTTGCTTGTTTGCCCTGAAAGTGTGGCTTATTTTATATCATAACTCCTTTGTTAAACTTCTTAAACTTACTCACTCAGAAATCTAGAGGTGAAAAAATGCTATGAGGAATTTTTGGAGTGAAAATGTGACCTTGGGAAATAATCATAACAATATGAAATGACTTTGTATTTTAAATGGTGAATAAAAAATAAATACAATTTTATGGTTCAGGGCCAACTGAACATTGCTTATCAAAAGTATGTTGATTTCTACACCATGACCAAGTGGGCTTTATCCCAGGAATGCAAGGATTCTTTAATATCTGCAAATCAATCAATGTGATACACCACATTAACAAACTGAAAGATAAAAACCATATGATTATCTCAATAGATGCAGAAAAAGCCTTTGACAAAATTCAACATCCATTTATGATTAAAACTCTCCAGAAAGCAGGAATAGAAGGAACATACCTCAACATAATAAAAGCTATATATGACAAACCCACAGCAAGCATTGCCCTCAATGGTGAAAAATTGAAAGCATTTCCCCTAAAATCAGGAACAAGACAAGGGTGCCCACTCTCACCACTCCTATTCAACATAGTTTTGGGAGTGTTGGCCACAGCAATCAGGGCAGAAAAAGAAATAAAAGGAATCCAGATAGGAAAAGAAGAAGTGAAACTCTCTCTGTTTGCAGATGACATGATCCTCTACATAGAAAACCCTAAAGACTCTACCAGAAAATTACTAGAGCTAATCAACGAATATAGTAAAGTTGCAGGATATAAAATTAAGACACAGAAATCTCTTGCATTCCTATACACTAACAATGAGAAAACAGAAAGAGAAATTAAGGAAATAATACCATTCACCATTGCAACAAAAAGAATAAAATACTTAGGAGTATATCTACCTAAAGAAACAAAAGACTTATACATAGAAAACTATAAAACACTGATGAAACAAATCAAAGAGGATACAAACGGATGGAGAAATATACCATGTTCACGGATTGGAAGAATCAATATTGTCAAAATGGCTATACTACCCAAAGCAATCTATAGATTCAATGCACTCCCTATCAAGCTACCAACAGTATTTCTCACAGAACTAGAACAAATAATTTCACAATTTGTATGGAAATACAAAAAACCTCAAATAGCCAAAGTAATCTTGAGAAAGAAGAATGGAACTGGAGGAATCAAGCTGCCTGACTTCAGACTCTACTACAAAGCCACAGTCATAAAGACAGTATGGTACTGGCACAAAGACAGAAATATAGATCAATGGAACAGAATAGAAAGCCCAGAGATAAATCCATGAACCTATGGTCACCTTATCTTTGACAAAGGAGGCAAGGATATACAATGGAAAAAAGACAACCTCTTTAACAAGTGGTGCTGGGAAAACTGGTCAACCACTTGTAAAAGAATGAAACTAGAACACTTTCTAACAGCATACACAAAAATAAACTCAAAATGGATTAAAGATCTAAATGTAAGACCAGAAACTATAAAACTCCTAGAGGAGAACATAGGCAAAACACTCTCCGACATAAATCACAGCAGGATCCTCTATGACCCACATCCCAGAATATTAGAAACAAAAGCAAAAATAAACAAATGGGACCTAATGAAACTTAAAAGCTTTTGCACAACAAAGGAAACTATAAGCAAGGTGAAAAGACAGCCCTCAGATTGGGAGAAAATAATAGCAAACGAAGCAACAGACAAAGGATTAATCTCAAAAATATACAAGCAACTCCTCTAGCTCAACTGCAGAAAAATAAATGACCCAATCAAAAAATGGGCCAAAGAACTCAACAGACATTTCTCCAAGGAAGACATACAGATGGCTAACAAACACATGAAAAGATGCTCAACATCACTCATTATCAGAGAAATGCAAATCAAAACCACAATGAGGTACCATTACACGCCAGTCAGGATGGCTGCTATCCAAAAGTCTACAAACAATAAATGCTCGAGAGGATGTGGAGAAAAGGGAACCCTCTTACACTGTTGGTGGGAATGCAAACTAGTACAGCCGCTATGGAAAACAGTGTGGAGATTTCTTAAAAAACTGGAAATAGAACTGCCATATGACCCAGCAATCCCACTTCTGGGCATACACACCGAGGAAACCAGATCTGAAAGAGACACGTGCACCCCAATGTTCATCGCAGCACTGTTTATAATAGCCAGGACATGGAAGCAACCTAGATGCCCATCAGAAGACGAATGGATAAGGAAGCTGTGGTACATATACACCATGGAATATTACTTAGCCATTAAAAAGAATTCATTTGAATCAGTTCTAATGAGATGGATGAAACTGGAGCCCATTATACAGAGTGAGGTAAGCCAGAAAGATAAAGACCATTACAGTATACTAACACATATATATGGAATTTAGAAAGATGTAACGATAACCCTATATGCAAAACAGAAAAAGAGACACAAATGTATAGAACAGACTTTTGGACTCTGTGGGAGAAGGTGAGGGTAGGATGTTTCAAGAGAACAGCATCAAAACATGTATATTATCTACAGTGAAACAGATCACCAGCCCAGGTTGGATGCATGAGACAAGTGCTCAGACCTGGTGCACTGGGAAGACCCAGAGGGATCGGGCGGAGAGGGAGGTGGGAGGGAGGATTGGGATGCGCAATACATTTAAAACCATGGCTGATTCTTGTCAGTGTATGACAAAAACCACTACAATATTGTAAAGTAATTAGCCTCCAACTAAAGAGAAAAACAAAACAAAACCAAAAGTATGCTGATTTTGACATATAAGTACTCAGGGATAAGGTCCAGGCAGGATATCACTAACCATTATGAAAATTGTATTTAAATTTATATATTGCCCAGTTCAGAATTCATTACGGTTCTGAGGTTCTCTGGGTTTCCAGTGGTTGGGACTACAGACTTCCATTGCCTAGGGCTTAGATTCAGTCCCTGGTAAAAATAGGATCCCACAATTCACATGGTATGACCAGAAACAAACAAACAATACCAAGAAAAACATACAAAGAAAACCTATTTAACAAATAATCAAAAAAGGAGAAGTTGTTAGGATACAGTTATAGAGATTTTACTTTTTGAAATGCAAACATGTTTATTTTATTATGACTCAATACAATTTCTCTTTAGGCTGTCACTCTTCCACCTACTGCATATTATTCCCTGTCACTCTGAGAGTAAACTCTTCCCAATCAGGGGTCCATCAGTCACTTTGGTGCCTTTCTCTGCAGGGTAGAGTTTAAGCCCAGTCTCTGGTGTATAATCTGTGTTGTGTACATTTCCACTGCTTTGTAGAGAGGACGATCACTTTATAAAATCCCGTCTTCCCCATGCATAACCAGGCATTCTGAATGTATCTGGAGGAGCATAAAATCCTTCAAATACGTTTTCTAACTTACAACCAAAACCTGATTTTGAAACTTCAAAATAAAAAATTTGGATTTCATTTCCTTCTTTTTCACCCAGGCTTTTTTTGGGCCTCCTTTCTTTTTTTGATGCATCCTGAGTACTTAGAACAATGCCTAGTCCATGGTAGGTACTTAATATTTGCTGAATTGATTATAAAAAAATTTGAGATTGGCAAATATTTGCTATTATATTTAAAGTAGATAGTCAACAAGACATACTATATAACACAGGGAACTCTACTCAATATTTTGTAAAAACTTAAATGAAAAAAAAATTGAGAAAAAATTGATACAGGTGTATATATATATATATACATCTATCTTACTATCTATATACATATATGTCTGAGTGATACAGGTATATATATATATACATCTATCTATCTACATACATATATGTCTGAATGATACAGGTGTATAGATATATATACATCTATCTAGCTATCTATATACATATATGTCTGAATGATACAGGTGTATATATATATATATATACACATCTATCTATCTATATACATATATGTCTGAATGATACAGGTGTATATATATATACACATCTATCTATATACATATATGTCTGAATGATACAGGTGTATATATATATATATATATATATACACATCTATCTATATACATATATTTCTGAATGATACAGGTGTGTATATATATATACATCTATCTATATACATATATGTCTGAATGATACAGGTATATATATATATATATATATATATATATATATACACACACATCTATCTAACTATATACATATATGTCTGAATGATACAGGTGTGTATATATATATACATCTATCTATCTATATACATATATGTCTGAATGATACAGGTGTGTATATATATATACATCTATCTATCTATATACATATATGTCTGAATGATACAGGTGTGTATATATATATATACATCTATCTATCTATATACATACATGTCTGAATGATACAGGTGTGTATATATATATACATCTATCTATATACATATATGTCTGAATGATACAGGTGTATATATATATACATCTATCTAACTATCTGTATACATATATGTCTGAATCATTTTGCAGTACACCTGCCCCTAACACATTTTAATCAACTGTACTGAAATATATACTGAAATTTTAAAACAAGGCAGGAAGCGGGCGAGGCCGGGTGCGGGAGGCGGCGGCGGCCCTGGGAGCTCCGGATCTGCGCCGGGACAAAGGCGCGGCCGCCGGCGCCCGGAGCAGCCCGAGCCGCGCCGAGCAGCCCGAGTCGGGGCGCACAGCCGGGGCGCACCCCGCGCCCCCCGCCGCGACTGACATGATATTTCCACAAAGCTGGCATTCGGGCTCGTCGCACCTCCCCCAGCAACTCAAATTCACTACTTCGGACTCCTGCGATCGCATCAAAGATGAGTTTGAACTGCTGCAGGCTCAGTACCACAGTCTGAAACTCGCATGTGACAAGCTGGCCAGCGAGACGTCAGAAGTGCAGCGTCATTACGTGATGCACTACGAGATGTCCTATGGCTTGAACGTCGAGATGCACAAGCAGGCTGAAATCGTCAAGGGGCTACATGGGATGTGTGCCCAGGTCCTGCCCTACCTGTCCCAAGAGACCAGCTGCAGGTCTTGGGAGCCATCAGACGGCTAAGCAGGGCACTGCTCCTGAGCTGAACTCCGTCATCCGACAGCAGCTCCAAGCCCACCAGCTGCCTCGGCTGCAGGCTCTGGCCCTGCCCCTGACCCCCCTGCCTGTGGGGCTGCAGCCTCCTTCTCTGCCGGCGGTCAGCGCAGGCACCGGCCTCCTCTCTCTGTCGGCGCTGGGCTCCCAGGCCCACCTCTCCAAGGAAGACAAAAACGGGCATGACTGTGACACCCACCAGGAGGACAATTAGTGGGCGGCTGGGATGGGGAGGGTGGGGGGTGGGACAGAGGGGAGACAGACCCTGAGAGAGAGGAAGGTTCAGCACGTGAGACACAGTAACAGCTTGGGACTGGCCAAACTCCGGTAGTATTTATGGTCGCTGCCTGCTGGGGCTGTCGCCCTGCTTCTGTGCGCTATCTTGGCTTGGCTCCTACCCCCAATTCCTGGCCTCCCTCCTCCTCCCTAAGGGAGCAAAACCTCAAGAGGTCCAACACCCCCTGCATTTCCCTGATTCACACACGTGTAACTGACAGTCTACCCTCCAGGGATGGACAACCTCCCATCCTGGCACTGCATGCAAACACAATGCTAGCTGCCCCTCCCCACCCTGGGCACCCTGTGTCTCTCCCTCCCACCCACTCACCCTCCATGAGCTCCTGATGCCTGCACCCACAAAAGAAAGAGGGGCCACCGACAGCGATCTTAGCCCCAGGGGAACAGAGTGGGGCCAGCAACTCAGAATTCCCTTTCTCTCCTTCCCGAATAAAGATGAGGGTACTCAAGTTGTCTTGGTTTTTATTTCTCCCCCCCTTTTCCAGTATACTAGCTTGTCTTTTAAGAAAAGGGATATTAAAAAAAGGAAAACGAGAAAAATGAAAAAAGAAAAAAAAAGCAACACCCACACCTGTGTCTGCATATAGCCTTTCAGACTATCAGCTTTTGTCATGTTCAGTCGTTTCATCTCTACAGAGAGAAGTGAAAATGCTGGATCGAGGCTGGGATTAGCTGTGCCTTTCAAGTAAAGACGTGAGAAGGTTAAAAAACAATTTAAAAACTAGAGGTTCTAATTTAGTAGTTTGTCATTGGATTGACATGAATCTGAAAGTGTTAGTTGCTTAGCTGTGTCCTACTGCGACTGCGTAGACTGTAGCCCACCAGGCTGCTCTGTCCAAGGAATTTTCCAGGCAAGAATACTGGAGTGGGTTGCCATTTCCTTCTCTATTGGATTGACATATTTGTCTCTTAAACAAATTACCCATGTGTATCTGAAGCCAAAGATATTTGCATATATTTGGGGCTATTGGGTTATTTGCCTACTGTACTTTAGTCCAGATTCACATCACAAATCGATTAATGAGGTGACCTGAGTTCTTAAATTTGTTTTTTTAAATTATGGTCAAGTATGCATAATAAATTTATAATTTCCACAGGACTAGAAAAGGTCAGTTTTCATTCCAATCCCCAAGAAGGACAATGCCAAAGAATGTTCAAACTACCTCCCAATTGTGCTCATCTCACATGCTAGCAAAGTAATCCTCAAAATTCTCCAAGCCAGGCTTCAATAATACGTGAACTGTGAAATTCCAGATGTTCAAGCTGGATTTAGAAAAGGCAGAGGAACCAGAGATCTAATTGCCAACGTCTGCTGGATCACTGAAAAAGCAAGAGAGTTCCAGAAAAAACATCTACTTCTGCTTTATTGACAATGCCAAAGACTTTGACTGTGTGGATCACAAGAAACTGTGGAAAATTCTTCAAGAGATGGGAATACCAAACCACCATATTTGCCTCTGAAAAATCTGTATGCAGGTCAAGAAACAACAGTTAGAACCAGACATGGAACAAAGGACTGGTTCCAAATTGGGAAAGGAGGACATCAAGGCTATATATTGTCACCCTGCTTATTTAACTTATATGCAGAGTACATCATGAGAAACCCTGGGCTGGATGAAGCACAAGCTGGAATCAAGATTGCTAGGAGAAATATTAACAACCTCAGACATGCAGATGACACCACCCTCATGGCAGAAAGTGAAGAAGAACTGAAGAGCATCTTGATGAAAGTAAAAGAGTAGAGTGAAAATGCTGGCTTAAAACTCAACATTAATTAGCTGGGATCGGGTGGAGAGGGAGGTGGGAGGGGGGATCGGGATAGGGAATACATGTAAATCCACGGCTGATTCATGTCAATGTATGACAAAAACCACTACAATATTGTAAAGTAATTAGCCTCCAATTAATAAAAATAAATGGAAAAAAGAAAAAACATTAATTAGCCTGCAATTAAAACAAATAAATTAATTAAAAAATTAATGAAACAAACAAAAAAATGATGTTCACAGTTGTGCCACTTTCAAGAGTTAAAACAGCAGAAAAAACCTACATGTCTAATAAACAGAACTGCTTAAAGGAAAAAAAAAGAAAACTCAACATTCAAAAAACTAACATCATGGGATCCAATGCCATCAATTCATGGCAAACAGATGGTGGAACAAAAAAAACAGGGAGAGACTTAATTTTGGGGGGCTCCAAAATCACTGCAGATGGTGACTGCAGCCCTGAAATGAAAAGATGCTTGTTCTTTGGAAGAAAATTATGACCAAGCTAGACAGCATATTAAAATGCAGAGACATTACCTTGCCAACAAAGGTCCGTCTAGTCAAAGCTATAGTTTTTCCAGTAGTCATGTATGCATGTGAGAGTTGGACTATAAAGAAAGCAGAGTGTCAACAATTGATGCTTTTGAACTGTGGTGTTGGAGAAGACTCTTGAGAGTCCCTTGGACTGCAAGGAGATCCAACCAGTACATCCTAAAGGAAATCAACTCTGAATATTCATTGGAAGGACTGATGTTGAAGCTAAAACTCCAATACTTGACCCCCTAATGCAAAGAACTGACTCACTGGAAAAGACCCTGATGCTGGGAAAGATTGAAGGTGGGAGGAGAAGGGGATGACAGACGATGAGATGGTTGGATGACATTATCAACTCAATGGACATGAGTTTGAGCAAGCTCTGGGAGTTGGGAATGGACAGGAATTGGGTGACAGACAGGGAAGCCTGGCGTGGTGCATTTCATGAGGTCACAAAGAGTCGGACATGACTGTGGGACTGAACTGAACTGTTACATAATAAAATGTACAATTTTCACCGTCTTAAAGTGGTATTAATTTAATCCACATTGTTGTATAAATGTTACTAATGTCTATCTTGAGAACTAGTCCAACTTCACAAACTGAAAGTCTGTAATTATTAAAGAAAATTTCCCGTTTTCACCTACAGAGACCCAGGCAACCTCCATTCTACTTTCTGTCTATGAATCTGTTTTATTTGCCTCAGTCAGTTGGAATCATACAAAGTCTGCTTTTGTGTGTGTGCGTGTGACTGCCTTTTTCAATTAGTGTCATATAAAACCCTTTTTCCATTAAATGTTCTTGACACCCATGTTGAAATTTATTAAATACATATTTAGATATTTATTTCTAGGCTGTCTATTATATTTTATTAATCTGTTATTCATCTTTATTCCAATATGGGTGCTTGGATTACTATAGCTTTGTAGTTTGTTTTAGAATGTGGAAGTATGAGCTCTCTAACTTCTTTTTCAATATTGTTTTGGTAACTTGTAGTCCTTGAGATTCTATACGAATTTTAGCATGGATTTTTCTATTTTTGCTAAAAATATTTTTGGTGTTTTGATAGGGATTGCACTATATTTTAGATCACTTGAGGTAGTATTAATTTCTTAATACTGTTAAATAGTCCAGCTCATAAATGTCTTCCCATACATGTGTGTGTTCTATAATATCTCTGAGTAATGCTTATAGTCTTCAATTTACAAGACTATTGTCTCCTTGGTTAAGCTTATTCTTAACTATTTTATTCTTTTTGATGTTGTGGTGGAATTATTTCCTTAATTTCTCCTTGAGTTGTTTATGATCATATAAACTTTTACACTATTTCATAAAAATACTTTCAATAAGCTGCAAATAGGAGCGTACCTGAACATGATACTCTTCAAATATGAGAGATCCACAGCTAATACACTCACTTTTAAAAGTTTATAGCTTCCCATTAAAATCTGGAACAAGATGAGCAGGCACACATTTTTAAATTTAGTACTACCATATAATTTTCTATGAAAATTTTAGATTTTTCCAAGTACAACTCTTGTGAGGTACTTTTATTTTTGTTTTGCTTTTGTTTTAAGCTTTGGTGGTGTTATTTATTGGGATTGAAATGAATACATAGATAATGTTGAGGAATAAATTGGTTTCAAGTATTTTCCTATCCAATGTGGTTCTAGGTTAATGTTAATTCTAAGCATTTACATTTTTGCTGCTTTTGAGGAAGCAATCTCTTTTTTTGTTATATTTTCTTTTTTGTTTTAAATTTAGTTTTCTTTTTTTTTTGATGTGGATCATTTTTAAAGTCTTCATTGAGTTTGTTACAACATTTTTACAATATTGCATCTGTGGTATGTTCTGATTTTTTGGCCTTGAGGCATGTTGGAACCTAGGTCCCCAACCAGGGATTGAACTTGCATCCCATGCATTGGAAGGTGAAGTTTCAACTACTAGCCTTCCCTGGTGGCTCAGAGGTTAAAGCGTCTGCCTGCAATTCAGGGTTCGATCCCTGAGTCAGGAAGATCCCTTGGAAAAGAAAACGGCAACACACTCCAGTATTCTTGCCTGGAGAATCCCATGGAGGGAGGAGCCTGGTAGGCTACAGTCCATGGGGTCGCAAAGAATCGGACACGACTGAGCACTTTCACTTTCACATTCCCCACATGGGAAGACCTTATACTAAATAGTGTCTATTTTACTTTTTTCATGTGTATGGATTGGCCGGGAGCTTCCCAGGTGACTCAGTAGTAAAGAATACGCCTGCCAATGCTGGAGATACTAGAGGAGTGGGTTCGATTCCTGGGTTGGGAAGATCCCCTGGAGAAGGGAATGGCAACTCACTTCAACACTGTTGCCTGGAATATCCCACGGGCAGATAAACATGGTGGGTTGCAGTCCATGTGGTCATGAAGAGTCAAATATGACTGAACACACACACACACACGGACTGGATATGGATTTTTTATTTATCATGTGGCTGAGGTACTCCTGAACTCTTTGAATAATTTAACAGTTTTTTTTTTTAATTGGAGGATAATTTTTTTACAATGTAGTGTTGGTTTCTGCCACACATCAGCATGAATCAGCCTAGGTATATGTACGTCCCCTCTCTCATGAACCTCCTTCCTATCGCCCGCCCCATTCCACCCCTCTAGGCTGTCACAGAGCACCAGGTTGAGCTCCCAGTATTACACAGCAATTTTCCATTAGCAATCTATTTTATATATGGTAATGTATATGCTTCAATGTTACTCTCTCAATTCATCCCACCCTCTTCATCCTTCGCTGTATCTACCTCTATTGCAGTCTTGCAAATATGTTCGACAGTACCATTTTTCTAGGTTGCATATATATGTACTATCATACCATATTTATTTTTCTCTTTCTGACTTACTTCATGTTGTATAACAGGCTCTAGGTTAATCCAGCTGAAGTGAGATAATTTATTTGTGAATTTTTATTTAGTTTTGCTTTCTGTAACAGTGCTTCTAATGGCAGCTTCTTCCTACCCTTTCAATCACAGCTTAAACATCACCTTTTCAGTTCAGTTCAGTTCAGTCACTAAGTCATGTCTGACTCTTTGTGATCCCATGGACTGCAGCACACCAGACTTCCCTGACCATCACCACCACCCAGAGCTTACTCAAACTCATGTCCATTGAGTCGGTAATGCCATCCAACCATCTCATCCTCTTTTGTCCCCCTCTCCTCCCACCTTCTCTTTCCCAGCATCAGGGTCTTTTGAAGTGAGTCAGTTCTTCCCATAAGGTGGCCAAAGTATTGGAGCTTCAGCCTCAGCATCAGTCCTTCCAATGAATATTCAGGACTAATTTCCTTTAGGGTTGACTGTTTTGATCTCCTTGCAGTCCAATATGCTCTCAAGAGTCTTTGCCAACACTACAGTTCAGAAGCATCAATTCTTTGGTGCTCAGCTTTCTTTATAGTCCAACTCTTACATCCATACATGACTACTAGAAAAACCATACCTTTGACTAGATGGACCTTTGTTGGCAAAGTAATGTCTCTGCTTTTTAATATGCTGTCTAGATTGGTCATTTCTAGGTCATTGCTGTCTAAGTTGGCTTTTCTTCCAAGAAGCAAGTGTTTTTTAATTTCATGGTTGCAGTCACCATCTGCAGTGATTTTGGAGACCAAGAAAACAAAATCTCTCACTGATTCCATTGTTTTCCCATCTATTTGCTATTAATTGATGGGGCTGGATCTCAAGATCTTAGTTTTTTGAATGTTGAGTTTTAAGCCAGCTTTTTCACTTTCCTCTTTCACTTTCATCAAGAGGCTCTTCAGTTTCTCTTTGCTTTCTTCCATAAACATGGAGTAATCTGCATGTCTGAGGTTTTATATATTTCTCCTGGCCATCTTTATTCTACCTTGTGCTTCATCCAGCCCGGCATTTTGCATGATGTACTCTGCATAGAAGTTAAATAAGCAGTGTTACAATATACAGCCTTGATGTACTCCTCTCCCAAATTTGAACCAGTCTGTTCCATGTCTGGTTCTAACTGTTGCTCCTTGACCTGCATACAGATTTCTCAGGAGGCAAGTAAGGTGGTCTGGTATTCCCATCTCTTGAAGAATTTTCCACAGTTTTTGTGATCCACACAGTCAAAATCTTTGGCATAGTCAATAAAGCAGAAGTATACGCTTTTCTGGAACTCTCTTGCTTTTTTGATGATACAACAGATGTAGGCAATTTGATCTCTGGTTCCTCTGCCTTTTTTAAATCCAGCTTGAACATCTGCATATTCTCAGTTCATGTACTGCTCAAGCCTGGCTTGGAGAATTTTGAGCATTACTTTGTTAGCGTGTGAGATGAGTCCAAGTGTGTGGTAGTTTGGACATTCTTTGGCATTGCCTTTCTTTGGGATTGGAATGAAAACAGCTTTTCTAGTCCTGTGGCCACTGCTGAGTATTCCAAATTTGCTGGCATATTGAGTGCAGCACTTTCACAGTGTCACCTTTTTGTTCTTAAAATAGCTCAACTGGCATTTCATCACCTCCACTAGCTTTGTTTGCGGTGATGATTCGTAAGGTCCACTTGACTTTGGACTCCAGGGTGTCTGGCTATAGCTGAGTGATCACACCAATGTGGTTATCTGGGTCATGAAAATCTCTTTTGTATAGTTCTTCTGTGTATTCTTGCCATCTTTTCTTAATTCCAAAGAAAATAGCTAGTTCCAAAGAATAGCAAGGAGAGATAAGAAAGCCTTCTTAAGAGATCAATGCAAAGAAATAAAGGCAAATAATAGCATGAGAATGACTAAAGATCTCTTAAAAAAATTTAAAAATACCAAAGGAATATTTCTTCAAAAGATGGGCACAATAAAGGGCAGAAATATTACAGACCTAACAGAAGCAGAAGATATTAAGAAAATGTGGCAGGAATGCACATAAGATCTATACAAAAAAGATCTTAACAAACCAGATAATCACAATGGTGAATTTAAAATTAGCTACTGCATATTTTATTTTAAGGCATTTAACTGTGTTTTCTGATGTAACTTTCATATATTTAACCAAAATTTAAGGTGATTAAATTACATGTTAAATAAAAGGATAGAAAATCATGCTATGGCAGGTGGGGAAATACATAACATATCTGTTCACTGGAGAAAAATGACTGGGTTTATATATTAATTGTCTTTAATTGATTGTCTTTAGTCTCATGACGACTCTTTTTTTCTCATGAAGTTCTCATTCTTATGAAGAGTTTTTCCAATGTTGGACATTACTGACATGAATTATGTGATTTGTCCTATTAAAATCTTGGCATATAGGTGATCTTTAAAAACTCTGGGGAAAGTCCCAGTGAATTAATTAAACAGGAACCAATCTTGGACATATTCCAGTTCTAAGACTCAGTGATACTTGTAGCTGGAAGGGATGAAATATCCCATGATCTTCACCCTTAAGGGTAAGAAGATGCTATCCACTTAGTAACTGGCATCGAGTTTTCCTGAGGTCTTTTCTTAGACTTAAAGTATAAATTAAAAAAAAAATCACATGAATATCTTTCAAAATCTTAGGTCAATTAATCTGGCCAGCTAGCATGACAGAATGAGAAGTGCTAAACAGCCAAATGCTACTTTTCTTTTTCAAGTTAGTAGAAAGAAGTTACTTGTGAAAAATTTTCCTGGGAAATGGCTACTTGATATCTTCTATGTATATATAGGATTTCTTGGTCATTTTGATAAATTTCTAATTTGATAAACTTTTGTTTTTCTGTATGCACCCTGGAATTCCTTTCAAATAATCTACAATGCACATAAAAATGACTTGAATAATCATGAGACTCCATGAAGAAAATGGACAGACAGCCAAATGAAATCAAATTTATCCTTAAATAATAAGGCAGCCTTTTGCCCTCTGTTGTCAAACTGGATGAAAAATAATTCTTAGTGTTTACGAGCAACTTAAAGACATCGTTCAGATTCTGAAGAAACCTCTAAAGGTAAGACTAATGGTAAATCATGGGAACCAGACTCACAAGTGTGGAATGTTCTTTATTGCAAAAGAAATTATATTACTTTGAAATCAGTCAAACTTAGATTCAGTTCTAGATGTAACCCTTAAAAATATGTGATTTGAGGGAAATGAATGAGATGTTCTGAGCATTAGTTTCTTCCATTAGAAAATGGGTATTCCAGTTCTTGTTACTCTAAACATTAAGTGTGATACATTAAACTATGAGTCTGTGATTGGAATATACGGTTAATAGTTTTCAGCAGCAGGATGATGTCATCAGAATAAAATTTAAAAGGACAATTTGGGCTGCTTCAGGAGAACCAGCTTTTGGGGGCCAAAATAAACTGGAGAGATTTGGCAGGAGGCTGCTGCAGTAGACCAGGAAGAAATTAAGAAGTAGGATATGATCAAACTTGCGATAGATTTTGAAAATTGAGTAAATAGGAATTATTAAATTTTTATGACAGTATCAAAGAGTGAAGAGCATTGAAATTTTTGTCTGAACAATAACATGGAAAATAATAGGATTTAATAGATCAATGGGGAGCACCTGTTGAAATTTTGTATAGACAATGCTTATATTTATAGTAGAACTTTTAAAAGTTAGCTTTGTAAGTACTACACTGCCAGTAAACTATGCCAAAATTAGAGATGTTGCATATCAGCTCAGTTGCTCAGTTGTGTCCCACACTGTGATCCCATGGACTGCAACATGCCAGGCCTCCCTGTCCATCACCAACTCCCAGAGTTTATTCAAACTGATGTCCATTGAGTTGGTGATACTATCCAACCATCTCATCCTCTGTCTTCCCCTTATCCTCCTGCCTTCAATCTTTCCCAGCATCAGGGTCTTTTCAACTGAGTCACTTCTTCACATCAGGTGGCCAAAGTATTGGAGTTTCAGCTTCAACATCAGTCCTTCCAGTGAATATTCAGGACTGATCTCCTTTAGGATGGAATGGTTGGATCTCCTTGCAGTCCAATGGACTCTCAAGAGTCTTCTCCAACACCACAGTTCAAAAGCATCTATTGTTCAGTGCTCAGCTTTCTTTATAGTCCAATTCTCACATCCATACATGACTACTGGAAAAACCATACCTTTGACTAGATGGATAGGTTTGTTGGCAAATTTATTGTCTCTGTTTTTTAATATGCTGTCTATTTTGGTCACAACTTTTCTTCCAAGAAGCAAATGTCTTTTAATTTCATGGCTGCAGTCATCATTTACAGTGATATTGGAGCCCCCAAAATAAAGTTTATCAATGTTTCCACTGTTTCCCCGTCTATTTGTCATGAAGTGATGGGACCAGATGCCAGGATCTTAGTTTTCTGTAGGTTGCATTTTAAGCCAACTTTTCCACTCTATTCTTTCACTTTCATCAAGAGGCTCTATAATTCTTCACTCTCTGCTATAAGGGTGGTGTCATCTGCGTATCTGAGGTTATTGATATTTCTCCCGGAAATCTTGATTCCAGCTTGTGCTTCATCTAGTCCAGTGTTTCTCATGATGTACTCTGCATCTAAGTTGAATAACCAGGGTGACAATATGCAGCCTATTGCATACACATGTTTGAAAATTAGGGGAGAAAGGGACTGACCCAAAATTAGACTGTGGTAGCATTTACTGGTCAGGAAAAGGGAAATATCCACCTAAAGACCTAAGAAGTGTCAGTGAGGTTTGAGACAATTCAGGACAAGGATCTTCTGTTCACAGTTTGATCTACCTACACTGTAAATTACCTTAAGTGGATCTAATTTATTATACTTTCTGACTCTATAAGTGATGCACATTTTCATGGAATTTTCTCCCATCTATTTTATGCTTTCAATTTTTTAAAAACTCAACCAAAGCATTGCTTCCTCCAGGAAGCCTTCTTTGATTACAGTTTGATATACTCCTAAAGTGAAGGAAAGTGAAAGTGAAGTCGTTCAGTTGTGTCCAACTCTTTGCGACCCCATGGACTGTAGCCTACCAGGCTCCTCCCTCCATGGGGTTTTCCAGGCAAGAGTACTGGAGTGGGTTGCTATTTCCTCTCCAGGGGATCTTCCTGACCCAGGGATCAAACCTGGGTCTCCCTCATTGTAGGCAGACGCTTTTACCATCTGAAGGACCTGTGATCCTAAGCACTGTGTGATAGTCATCAAAAAAAAAAATAAAGTTTCTCAGTCATGTCTGATTCTTTGTGACTGCTTGGACTATAATTTGCCAGGCTCCTCTCTCCATGGAATTTTCCAGGCAAGATAATGAAGTGGGTTGCCATTTCCTCCTCCAGTGGATGTTAACAATCCTGGGATCAAACCTAGGTCTCCTGCACTGCGGGCAGATTCTTTACCATCTGAGCACCAGGGAAGCCACATATTAGTGGCATATATAACTTGGGTCTGAAATTGCCTGATCCCTTGTTATGTACCATATCACTGAGGGAAAGAAACTATGCCTTACTCAACTTGTAATCAAAATGTTCGTGACATATTAGACACAAATAGATGTTCTACATACATTCTTCAAGTGAATGTGTAAATAAACAATTGTGCTTTTAAGTGTTTTCCCGTTTAAGTGTTTTTTTTTTTCAATTTGAATGTTTTTCCCCTTGTCTTTTAGACCAACTGCTTCTAATACCTGAACTCAGCTCCTGTCCAGACTAGATGGAATCAAGGAACAATGTAACTTACTTTGTCCTCCTGGGCCTCACACAGAATCCAAAGGAACAGAAACTCCTTTTTGTTATGTTCTTGCTCTTCTACATTTTGACCCTGATAGGCAACCTGGTCATTATTGTGACTATAACTGTCAGTAAGACCTTGAACTCACCGATGTACTTTTTTCTTGCTAGCTTATCATTTATGGATGTCACTTATTCTTCTTGTATTACACCTAGAATGATTTCAGACTTGTTCTTAAGGGAAAAAATCATATCATTTGAATCTTGCATGACTCAACTGTTTACAGAGCACTTTTTTGGTGGATCAGAGATTGTACTTCTGCTGGTGATGGCCTATGACCGCTATGTGGCCATCTGTAAGCCCTTGCATTATCTGGTGATCATGAGGCAGAGGGTGTGTGTTGTGCTGCTGGTGGTATCCTGGGTTGGGGGTTTTCTGCACTCAATTATTCAACTTGGTACTATTTACAGGCTCCCATTCTGTGGCCCCAATGTCATTGATCACTTTATCTGCGACATGTTCCCTTTACTGAAACTCGTCTGTACTGACACTTATATCATTGGCATCTTAGTGTTGGCCAATGGAGGACTGATCTGCACTCTTGTTTTTCTGCTCTTACTCATCTCCTACGGAGTCATCCTGCACTCTCTGAAGAACCTGAGTCAGGAAGGGAGGCGGAAAGCCCTCCAGACCTGTGGTTCCCACATCACTGTGGTTGTCTGCTTCTTTGTTCCCTGCATTTTCATGTATGCAAGACCTGCTAAGACCTTCCCCATTGACAAATCATTGAGTGTGTTTTATACAGTCATAAGTCCCATGCTGAACCCATTAATCTACAGTCTAAGAAATTCTGAGTTAAGTAATGCCATGAAGAAGGTCTGGAGAAGGAACATCATATCTCATTTTAAGTAAGTGCACTGATTACTATGGAAGAAGTCATTTGACATCAGGGGACATCTCCTCTGAATGCAGAAGCATTTTGTGCTCAGTCACTCAGTCATGTCAGCTGTTTGCAACTGCATGGACTGCAGCCTGCCAGGCTCCTCTGTCCACGGGATTCTCCAGACAAGGATACTGGAGTGAATTGCCATGCTCTCCTCCATGTGATCTTCTCAACCCAGCAATTGAATCCAGGTCTCTCCCATTGCAGGAAGATTCTTTACAATATTAGCTACCAGGGAAGCCATTTTAAAATTTGATTCTGATTTCTTTTTCTTGAACAAATTTATGATAATTACATTAAAAATTGCAATTATACATCTGTGCTATTAATAACAGTTTTTCTGCTTACTAGAATATAAGGTCTATAATTACTTGTTTATAACTGTATCCAGAATGGCATAAAACCTATATAGCAAAAAAAAATGTATAATGAATTCATGAGAAAATTATTGCACTGATTTTTAACTAATTTATGTATGCTTGGTCGCTTCAGTCATGTCTGAGTCTGTGTGACCCTATGGGCTGTAGCCCACCAGGCCCCTCTGTCCATGGGATTCTCCAGGCAAGAATCCTGGAGTGGACTGCCATGCCCTCCTCCAGGGGTCTTCCTGACCCAGGGACTGAACTGCATCTCTTATGTCTCCCGCATTGGCTGCTGAGTTCTTTACCACTGGAGCCACCTGGGAACCCCAGCCAGTTTACGGATTCACATTTTTCACTCCTTTTCATGAAAAAAGAGCAGAGAAGATATTGCAGTTCATGGAGTAGCACAGAGTTGGACTTAGAGGCTGAATAACAATAACAACTCTTTTTTAGGACAGGATGATTTTTATTTAGATTCTTATCATTTAAATGAACTTTTTTATTTATAAAATTTAAAATAGTTATTTATACATATTGCCTTTTTTACTATACTTCTGTGGCATTATGCACAAAATCTTTAACTTAATACTCTCCTATTTACAAGAAGATTTGAAGTAAAACAGATATCAATAAAGAGCATAAATGGAAACCAAACCATATGGTATGCAGGGTCACATGAATTTCCTATTTTTTTCTCAGCATTTTCCAGCCCTATTTGTTGGCCCTAAATTTGTTTTTTTTTCATCTGGTAATAATCTTTGCAAATGCAAGTGTAATTAACATACATATATTTGCTTCTTTCTATATATGTAACACTTGCTTTTACTATACAACATCTTGAAGATGTTTCTATACAAGTCCATATATTTTGTACATGCAAGATCAGTTAACTTGTAGTTTCTGACTCTTTGAGATCCCATATACTATAGTCTGCCATTCCCCTCTGTCCAAGGAATTTCCCAGGTAAGAATACTGGAGTGGGTTGCCATTTCATACTCCAGGGGATCTTCCTGACCCAGGATCAAGCTCATGTCTTCTGCGTCTCCTGCACTGGCAGGCAGATTCCCACTGTGCCACCTGGGAAGCCCAGTCATATATATATATATATATATATATATAAAATATACATGTAATATATTTTTTTATATATAAAAAATATATATATAATTTTTCTTATGGTGCACAGTTCTCCTTATAAATTTATAGTGAAATTAATGTGTACATTTCTATTAATGTGATTGCTAAATTTTCACAAGGCAAATAATATTCTAATTAATATGTTTTATGTATATGCAAATATAATTTTATAGGGATAGCATTGTTCCTATGATATTTGAATGAATGGTCAGGTAATATATGCATTTAAATGTTGATATTGATAGTTATTGCCAAATTACCATACTTGAGGTTAAGTAGTTACAGTCCTGTCCACTCTATGAGAATTCTTTTGTCTGCATCTCAATCACCAGTACCTGATAAATATTTATGACATCTGATTAAAGTTATTTTTATTCTTTAACCACAACCCTTTTGATATAATTGAATTTGATAATCTTTCCACATGTTCAATTTGATTTGTATTTTTTGTGAGTTTATATGTACATAAATACAAACAAGTTTTTACATATATATTCTTTCGAATTTTACTTATTTAATTCAATGGTTAGTCTTTTCCATACTGACTTTTATGAGATATTTATATAGTAAGAAATGATCACTTTTACCACTGCGTGAGTAGTTTATGCTTTCTGGTTGTGTGAAAGTGTCTCAGCTGTGTCTTACTTGTGTGACCCCAAGGACTGGAATCTGCCATGCTCCTCTGTCCATGGAATTATCCAGGCCAGAATATTGAGGTGGGTAGCCGTGCCCTTCTGGAGGGGATCTTCCCAATTCAGGGACTGAACCAAGGTCTCCTGCAATGCAGGTGGATTCTTTACTGTCTGAGCCACCAGCTGCTAAACAAATAGAATAACAACACAGGACTATAGTACCACTCACTGTAGTGAAAAGCAAAACCTAAACAACCAAAAATATTTGACAAGTAAATGAATACAATCTATTCATAAGATGGATTATCAAGCAGCTATTAAAAATTGTGTTTTCAAAGAAAATTTGAAGACATGAGAAAAAGTGCATGATATAATGTTAGTTGAAAGGAGATGATAAAAAATGCACACACAATATGACATCAAATTAGGTTTAAAAATTATATTTCTTGTTGTTTAGTTGCTAAGTTGTGTCTGACACTTTTGCTACCCTATGGACTGTAGCCCACCAGGCTTCTCTGTCCATGAGATTTCCCAGGCAAGAATACTGGAGTGGGTTGCCATTTCCTTCTCCATTTCCTGGATACATGTTTTTAACTTTATAAACTATGTAGAATGACTTTTGCATGTAAATTTTTTATTTTTACATTTTATATTCAATTTTTTTCATTTGTGTATCTTGCTTGGAAAGATACATTTTCCCATTCTACTTGTGCCAAATAGTCTTCAATTCTTTTCCAGTGCTTTTTTTAAAAAGCATTTTTATATCTTATACTAAAACTTTTGATTAATCTTGAATTTATTTTGCTATAGGAGTTAAAGAGGGATCGAAATTTTAGTGGTTTCTCTATATTTTATGGTTTTTAAAAATAGTTACATAACTATCTTTTTGCCATTAACTTGAAATCCTGATTTTTGTTTCCTGAAACAAAATCCCAGTGTATTTGGATCCAATTCAACACACACTTATGCTTCACTAATCTCTTTTTTCATGTGCAGGCTGACACATAATTGCCATTATATGTAAGACATTTTGATCTGTGAAGAGACTAGCAGTCTCTCATTCCTATTGTTTCTCAGAAATATACCTAGACTTGAGGGTTGCAATGCCCTCCTCCAGGGATCTTCTCAACTCAGTGATGGAACCCAGGTCTCTGGTGTCTTCTGCATCACTGGTGGGTTCTTTACCAGTGAACCACCAGAGAAGCCCCCAATACACACTGCTGCTGCTGCTAAGTCACTTCAGTCGTGTCCGACTCTCTGCGACCCCATAGACGGCAGCCCACCAGGCTCCTCTGTCCCTGGGATTCTCCAGGCAAGAATACTGGAGTTGATTGCCATTTCCTTCTCCACCAGTATGCACTACTATATTTAAAATAGATTATAACAAGGCCTAGTGTATAGCACAAGGGAACTCTACCCAATATTTTGTAATAAACTAAATGGGAACAGAATTTGAAAAAGAGTAGATACATGTATATGTATAAGTCAGTCACTTTGCTGTAGACATTTTGTAGCAATGTAGACAATTCTAACAATGTAGACTGTGCTAATCACTATACTCTAACATGGGCTTTCTTGCTGGCTCTGTGGTAAAGAATCCACCTGCAAAGCAAGAGCTAATGGAGATGTGGGCTGGATCCCTGGGTCAGGAAGACCTCGTGGAGGAGGGCATGGCATCCCTCTCCAGTATTCTTGCCAGGAAAGTCCCATGGACAGAGGAGCCTAGCAGGCTGCTGTCCATGGTATCGCAAGAGTTGGACACGACCTAAGACTAAACCAGTACATATTTAACATAGATGATAACAAGTCCTACTGTATAGCACAGGGAACTCTACTCAACATTTTGTAATAAACTAAGTGGGAAAAGAAACTGAAAAAAGGCAGATACCTGTATATGTATAACTCAGTCACTTTGCTGTAGATCTGAAACTAGCACTTTGTTAATCACTACACTCTAATACGGGCTTCCCGGTGGCTCTGTGGTAAATCTGCCTGTAATTCAGGGGGACAGCAGATGCAGGCTTGGGTGGGGAAGATCCCATGGAGGAGGGCAAGGCACTGCACTCCAGTATCCTTGTCAGGAACATCCCATGGACAGAGGAGTCTGGCGGGCTACAGTCCACACGTTTACAAAGAGTCGGACATGACTGAAACCACAGCACACAAGCATACATGCCCCAAATTAAAATAAAAATTTAAAAATAGAGATTTTAATTTAGTAGTTTTGTCATTGGATTGACATATTTGCCTCTTAAATTACCCAGATGTATCTGAAGCCAATGATATTTGCCTATACTTTGGGCTATTAAGCTATAGTCTATAATCATAAATCAATTAATGAGGTCACCTTAGATCTTATATTTACTTTTAAAATTATGGCCAAGTATACGTGACAAAATTCATAACTTTAATCATCTTAAAGTGGCATTAAGTTATGCAACTATGAGTCCTGTCTATATCCAGAACTTTCCCAACTTCTCAAGCTGAAATTCTAAAACCGTTAAACAAAATTCTCCATTTTCCCTCACTGACCTGTGGGCAGCCACCATTCTACTTTTTGTCCTTGATTTGACTCTTTAAGTGTCTCAGTCAAGTGGAATCGTACAGTATTTGTTTTTTGTGACTGTCTTTTTTCACTTAATGCCATATTATAATATATATATATATATATTTTTTTTTTTCATAAAATGCTCTTGGCAGTCTTGTTGAAAATTATCTGGGACATATACAAAGGTTTCTTTCTAGAGTCTGTTTACTCCATTAGTCTGTTGTCCATCTTTATCCCAATGCTAGTGCTGTGGTTACTGTAGCTTTGTAGTATGTTTTAGAACCAGGAAGTGTGAGACCTCCAACTTTCCTCCTTTTCAAAACTGTTTTGGCAATTTTGAAGTCCTTAATATTCCATACGAATTTTATCATGAATTTTTCTACTTCTGCAAAACCATTTTTATAGTTTTGATAAGGAGTGTACTGAATCTGTAGATCACTTGAAGCAATATTAATATCTTAACACTACTAAATATTCTAGTTCATAAATGTTTTCCCATATTTGTGTGTGTTCTATAAAATTTCTGAATAAAGTTTTGTGATGTTCAGTTTAAAATGCTTTCGTCTCATTGATTAAGTTTTCTCTTAACTATTTTCTTCTTTTTGGTGCTCTTGTAAGTGGAATTATTTTCTTAATTTCTGCTTGATTTGTCCATGACCATATAAAAATTCAACAACATTTCACAAAAAACTCTCAGCAAGTTTGAAATAGAAGGAATGTTCCTGGACATAATAAGGTCCACATGTGACTGATCCACGGCTAACATCATCCTCAACACTAAAGCTTTGAAACTTCCACATTAAAATCTGGAAGAAGACAAGTGCTCACACTTTCATAAGTCCTTTTTTAAAAATTTATTTATTTTTTATTGAAGGGTGATTGCTTTACAGAATTTTGTTGTAAACTGTCAAACCCCAACATGAATCAGCCATCTGTATACATACACCCCCTCCCTTTTGAACCTCCCTCCCACCTCCCTCCCATCCCACCCCTCTAGGTTGGCCTGTTTGGGCTTCCTGAGCCACACAGCACATTCCGGTTGTCTATCTATCTTACATATGGTAATGTAAGTTTCCGTGTTACTCAGAGTTTTTCTAAGTATAGCGCCTATTCTCTGAAGTGAGATAATTTTATTTTTAAATTTTTACTTAGCTTTGCTTTCCGTAACAGTACTTCTAATGATGGTCACTTCCTATCTTTTTAATCTGAGTTTAAATATCACTTTTTAAGAAAAGGCTTCTCTGATTACATTATCCACAGTAGGACTTCCTCTTATTTTCTGTCACAGTAAACTATTTCTTATATTACAAGCCATTAATACAACTACAATTACTGAATGTCTCCTTTATTGTCTGACTTTATTCTGAGGAAATAATACAGGAACGCAAGAAAAATATTTTTTACATGATTTAACCCTGGTTTTATTAATTGTTGTGTCCTTACTTATAGCACGATTGCTGGCCTAACAGAGGCATCCTACTTTTTAAAAAGTTGCTAATTGTTTAAACTATTAGCTCTTATATCTATAATTTTAATATATTTAATTGTGTCTTTTGATATAATTTTCATATTTCTAACCAAATTTTATGGTGATTAAGCTGAGTATGAAATAAAAGGAAAGAAAATCTTGCTATTTCAGGTGGGGAAATATATAAAAAATAAGTTTACTGGAGCAAAATGACTGGATTGATATTTTATTCTTGATTGGCAGCAGTCTTATAGAGATTCTAAAGTACTATTTTTTCTGACATGAACTATGTGATTTGGCCTATTAATATCTTTACATACAGATGTTCTTTAAAAACTTTATGGAAAATCCCACTGAATTAATTAAGCAAGAATCAGTCTTGGACAGATTCCAACTCTAAGATTCAATAATAATTGCAACTGGAGGGGATGAAATATTCCATGATCTTCATTCTTAACAGGAAGAAAATGCTATCCACTTAGTAACTTGCACCAATTTTTCAGGAGGTCCTTTCTTAGACTTAAAAAATATCATAGAAATATTTTTCAAAATTTCAGTTTGAACTAGTCTGGCCATGTCAAAGTGACAGAGTGAGATGGGCTAAACAATCAATGCTATTTTTCTTTTTAATGTTATTAGGAAAGAGGTTGCTTATGAAAAAGTTCCCTGGGAAATGACTAGTTGCTATCTTCCTATGTTTATATAGAATTTGTTGGCCATTTTGATAAATTTCCTAATGTGATTAAGTTTTGTTTTTTCTGTGTATACCAAAGAATTCCTTTCAAATAATCTAACATATAAAAATGACCCTCTGAATAATGAGAAGAATCCATTTAGAAAATGGACAGTCAAATGACTGTACAAATTTATATCCTCAGATAATAAGGCACCCTTTTGCTCTCTACTGTCATACTGAATGAAAGAATTCCAGGACTTACATTGTGTTAAAACTCATTCATCAGATTGTGAACAAGCCTCTGCAAGGTAAGACTAATGGAAAATACTGGAAGACAGGTTAACAATTGAGAGACGTTCTTTATTATGAAAGAAATTAACTTACTTTGAAATAAATCAAACTTAGATTCAATTCTAAGTATAGCACTCAAAAAATGTGTGACTTTGGGAAAATGAAATAGATGTTCTGAGCCTTAGTATTTTTTAGTGATGAAACAGGGATTGTAGTATATGTTACTATAAATATTAAATGTGATACATTAAACTATGACTGCATTATTGGAATACACTGTAAGGCTTTTGAGCAGCAGAGTGGTGATATCATCAGAATAAGACTGAGAAGGACAATTTGGGCTGCTTCAGGAAAACCAGTTTTTGGAGGCCAGAATAAACATGGAGAGACTTGGTAGGAGGCTATCACAGTGGACTACGAAGAAACTTAAAAAAAAAAAAAAAAGCATAGCAGAAAAAGATAGACGAGAATATTCCAATTTGTGATATATTTTGGAAGTAGAGTCAATAGGATTTATTTAATTTTTATGAGAGTAAAAAATAAGTGAAGAGCACTGAAATTTTTTGTCTGAATAATAGCATGAAAAATTATATCATTTATCAAGGTAAAAGGCAACACTTCAAATTTTGTATAGGAAGTACTACATATTGTGGAAAATAAAAAAGTTAGTTTTGTAAATACTAAATTGCCATTCAGTTGCTTGTCCACATTTAGAGATGCTGCATATACATATTTTAAAATTAGGGGAAACACAGGGTTTGGAGACACACAATTAGACTGTTGCAGTGTTTACTGGTCAGGAAAAGGGAAATATCCACTTAAAGACCTAAGAAGTGTCAGTGAGATCTGGGACAATTCAGGACAGAAACCTTCTATTCATGATTTGATCTACTCACATTGATTATATAAATTACCATGAAGTTTTGTGATTTCACTGAATTCCCTTCCAGTCCGTTCTTGTTTCACTTAAAAAAAAAATTCAGCTAGAGCATTAATTCCTCTGGAAAGTCTTCTCTGATTTAATTATTATTGATGCATAACTGTACTATGACTCACCGTTTGTGAATTTCCTTATAACTTATTATACGGATCTGGAATTATCGTATCCCTATTCCTGTATTATATCATGAGGGCAAGTAACTCTACCTTATTCAACTTGGAGATACACTATCAATGACACATTGGAGATGAAAAGACTCTCGACATACATTCTTTTAATTGAATATATAACATCAGATGAAAATTTAATTCATTTAAAAGTTTTCCCCTTGTTTTGTAGGTATACTGCTTCTAACAAGTGAACATAGAATTCAGACAGAGTAGATGGAAACAAGGAACAATGTAACTTACTTCATCCTCTTGGGCCTCACACAGAATCCAAAGGAGCAGAAAGTACTTTCTGTTATGTTCTTATTCTTCTACATCTTGACTGTGGTGGGAAACCTGCTCATAGTTGTGACTATAACTGTCAGTAAGAACCTGAGCTCACCAATGTACTTTTTTCTTGCTAGCTTATCATTTATGGATGTCACTTACTCTTCTTGTATTACACCTAGATTGATTTCAGACTTGTTCTTTGGGGAAAAAATCGTATCCTTTAAATCTTGCATGACCCAGCTATTTACAGAGCACTTTTTTGGTGGATCAGAGATTGTACTTCTGCTGGTGATGGCCTATGACCGCTATGTGGCCATCTGTAAGCCCTTGCATTATTTGGTGATCATGAGGCAGAGGGTGTGTGTTGTGCTGCTGGTGGTGTCCTGGGTTGGGGGTTTTCTACACTCAGCAATTCAACTCAGCACTGTTTACGGGCTCCCATTCTGTGGCCCCAATGTCATTGATCACTTTATCTGTGACATGTTCCCTTTACTGAAACTCGTCTGTACTGACACCCATGTCACTGGCATCTTAGTGTTGGCCAATGGAGGACTGATCTGCACTCTTGGGTTTCTGCTCTTACTCGTCTCCTACGGAGTCATCCTGCACTCTCTGAAGAACCTGAGTCAGGAAGGGAGGCGGAAAGCCCTCCAGACCTGTGGTTCCCACATCACTGTGGTTGTCTGCTTCTTTGTTCCCTGTATTTTCATAAATGCAAGACCGGCTAATACTTTTCCCGTTGACAAATCAGTGAGTGTGTTCTATACAGTCATAACTCCCATGCTGAACCCACTAATCTACAGTCTAAGAAATTCTGAATTAACTAATGCTCTGAAGAAGATCTGGAGAAGAAACATTTTTATCTCATATTAAATAAGTGCATCATTTACTATGAAGTTAGACATTGACATCAGAGTCCATTTTCCTAGAATGCTGAAGTCATTTTAAAATTTGTTTCTGGATTCACTTTCTCCAATGAATATATATTAATTATTTTAAGTAATATAATTATAGAACTGTGCTATTATTAACAGTTTCCCTCCCTACTATAATGGAAAGTCTATAACTCCTTGTTTATCACTGTACCTAGAAAGGTATAATGCCTATATAGTGACATAATATTATATATTATAATATATATTATTATATAATTATATTGTATTATATATTATATACATATATATTTATACATTGCACATATTATATAAATATATATAGTATACATATACATATATGTTATATATTATATATATATTATATATGTATTATATATATAATAATATATGGTGATGAAACTTATAGTGGGAAAATTATACACAAAATTTTTAATATAATATGTTTTTGTTTGTAAGTAATATTGAACTAAGCTATTAATAATCAAGATTTTCCAGGTGGTGCTTGTGGTAAAGAATCCATCTACCAATGGCGGAGACCAGGGTCAGTATAATCCCCTGGAGAAGTGTGTGGCTACCCATTCTTGAATCACTATTGTGAGAGGAGTTTTGTGGGCTACAGTTCATGGGTTACAAAGAGTCGGGCATGACTGAAGTGACAGCATGCATTAGTAAACAGAATGAATGAAAACCAAACAATATGGGATAAAGGTTTTTTTTTTTTTTTAACAGTTTATAGGTTTTTTTTTTCATTTATTTTTATTAGTTGGATGCTAATCACTTTACAATATTGTAGTGGTTTTTGTCATACATGAGATAAAGTTTCAAATAAATTTCCTATTTCCCTCAGCATTTTCCAGCCCTCATTCTCAGCTGTTGTTGGGTCACTAAGTTGTGTCCGACTCTTTGCTACCCCATGGACTGCAGCATGCCAGACTCCCCTGTCCTTCACTCTCTCCTGGAGTTTGCTCAGATTCATGTCCACTGAGTCAGTGATGCTAGAGGTTGGCCTTAAATTTGTTTCTTTTCATCTGGTAATAATCTTGGTACATGCAAGTGTATTTAACATATGGATATTTGTTTCTATATATATTTAATACTCGCTTTTACTATGCAAAATCTTGAAAATGTTTCCATTCCAGTCCATATATTGTGTGCATTTTACAGGCAATATTACTGGAGTGGGCTGTCATTTCCTCCTCCAGGGGATTTTCCTGACCCAGGGACTAACACCCTCTCTTGCATCTCTTGAATTCGCAGGTAGATTCCTGATCACTCTGCTACCTAGGAAGCCCAATCCTATATCTAACCTTAGTTTTTCTTATTGTGGGCAATACTCCTTATAAATTTTTACTAGAATTAATGTGTACAGTCCTCTCCAGTTGCTTGCTAAACCTTTCTATGACAAAAAAATTATTCAAAAATACATGGTCTTATAAATAGGTAAATATGAGTTCATTGGCATAGAATCATTGCTATAATATTTGAATCAATGGTCAGGTAGTATATGCATTTAAAATGTTGATATTGATAGTTGTAGCCAAACTACCATTCTTGAGGTTCTTCTAATAGTTACAGTCCTATCTGCTGTCTGTGAGAATTCTTTTGTCCACATCTCAATGAGCAGTACCTGATAAATATGACATCTGATTCAAGTTGTACTTTAGCAACAACTGTTTTGAAATAATTTAGTTTGGTCATCTTTCCACATATTTAATTTGATTTTTTGTGAAAAAAAATTTCTTTTACCCATTTCATTCAATTCATTCTCTTTTTCATACTGATTTTTATGAGATATTTATGAACTAAAGAAATGATCTTTTTTACCACTGAATATGTAGTTAATATTTTCTGGTTATATGTTTTTAACTTTTTGAACTATGTAGAATGCTTCTTGCATGTAATCTTTTTTTACATTTTATATTCAATTTTTTTGTTTTTTGTATCCTACTTGGAAATTTTTTTCCCATTCCACTTGTGCGAAACATTCCTCAATTCTTTTTCAGTATTTAATTTTTAAAGCCTCTTTATCTCTTATATTAAAAAACTTGATTCATCTTGAATTTATTTTTGGTATAAGAGTTGAAAAGGGACTGAAATTTTAGTGCTTTCACGATATTTTGAGGTTTTTAAAAATAGTCTCAAAATTATCTTTTTGTCATTAATTTGAAATCTGACTATTATATCTCAGTGTATTTGGGTCCAATTCAAGACAATCTTCTGTTTCAATGATCTCTTTATTCATGTGCAGGCTGACATATAATTGCTATGATATGTAACACATTTTGATCTGTGAGGAGACTGGTAGTTCTTTATTCCTATTGTTTTTCAGAAATATGCCTAGATCTTCATAGTTCTATTTCAAAATTATTAAAAAATAAATAATTTGAATATAAATCAGATAAATAATATAGTTTAGAATGAAAATTAAGTTAAATATATTTAAAAGAGGTTAGTCACAAAACAATTTTCAGGTATTATTTTCAATAAGATTCACTTTAAGAAGGCTACTTTACGAAGAGCTTAAAAACCTATTACGCAGTCACTGTAAGTGTCTTCAGCCAACACGTCACCTCTTGTAGGCTTGGGCAGAGCTCGAGTTTCCTGTCTGTGTTTCTGATACCTTGTAGCTAGCTGTTGTTCTTCAGCTATGACACCTAAAATGCTAGCTGACATTTGCTGTAAGAAAAAAAAAAAACTTCTCTTTCAGCAAGTTCAGGTCTCAAATGTTTGCTAAGAGTCTATTGGTGCTGAGATCATTCTGCCCATGGTTGCCAGTGAGCGCTATGTGGCCGTCTGCCAAACCTTGTACTGTAAAACCATCATGAGCGACAGGGATGAGGCTTCTTCTTTCAAGTGGCATGAGCTAGAGGGTTGTGCTTGCTGCCACCCAGGTTCTCTTCATGGTGTGGGTGCCTATCCGTGGCTACAGTGTCACAGACCGTTCACGTGTGCGGTAAACCCTTTGTGGAAGCTTGTTTGCATGCACAGTACACCCTTGATCTCTGTTGCGACCAGCAGTGGGTTCTTTTGCCTGTGAAATATTTTCCCTTAATGGTCTCCTACGTGGTCATCTTGAGCTCCCCGAAGACGTGTAGGCTGGAGAGGGGCCGGCAGTTCCTCTCCATCCGTGTCGCTCACATCACTGCGGTCCTCTCAGTCTTTGTACCCTGCTTATTTGCAGCGAGAAGACCATGGCTCATTTTATACTTCGAAAACCCCTTTGCTAAATCTCTCAGACTTGCACACTCAGAAATTTAGAGGCAAAAAAATGCTACGAGGAAGTTCTGGAAAAAACAAAGTGAGTATGGAAAATAAGCATAACAATATAAAATGACTTTGTCTTTTAAAGGTAGAAGACAAAATATAATTTTATGGTTTGGGGCCATAAAATGATACTTCTTATTAATAGTATGTTTATTTTGAAATTTAGGCACTCAGAGGCAAATTCCAGGTAGAGAATTATTTACCATTATAAAACTGTATTTATATTTAGGTATTGCCCAGTTGTTAGTTAAACTTTAATTTGCTGCCAGAATTAGGGTTTGAGAATTCCCTGGCAGTTCAGTGGTCGGGGCTATGTGGTTCCATTGCCAAGGGCCAGGGTTCAGTCCCTGGTAAAGGAACTGGGATTCCACAGTCCACATTGTTGTTTTTCACTCACTCAGTCTTGTCTGACCCTTTGTGGTCCCATGCACTGCCGCACAACCGGGTTCCGTGTCCTTCACCATCTCCTGGAGTTTGCTCAAGTTCAAGTCCATTGAGTCGGTGATGCTCTCCAACCATCTCATCCTCTGTTGTCCTTTTATCTCCTGCCTTCAATCTCTCCCAGCATTAGGGTCTTTTCCAAGGACCCCTTCCAATTTGGGTCGTTTCAGCTCTTCACATCAGCTGGCCAAAGTATTGAAGCTTTAGCTTCAGCAGCAGTCCTTCCAGTGAATACTGAGGGTTGATTTCCTTTAGGATTGACTAGTTTGGTTTCCTCGCAGTCCAGGGGGCTCTAAAGAGTCTTTTCCAGCACCACAGTTGAAAGGCATCAATTTGTTGGTGATCAGTCTTTTTTATTGTCCAGCTCTCACATTCGTACATGACTACTGGAAAAACCACTGCTTTCTCTGTATGGACTTTGTAGGCAAAGTAATGTCTTTTCTTTTTAATATGCTGTCTAAGTTGGTCATTGTTTTTCTTCCAAGGAGCAAGCATTTTTTTTTAATAAAATAAGTTTATTTATTTATTTTAATTGGAGGCTAATTACTTTAGAATATATTGTGGTGCTTTTTGCTATACATTGACATAAGTCAGCCACAGGTGTACGTGGGTTTCCCATCCCAAACGCCCCGCCCACCTCCCTCCCCATCCCATCCCTCTGGTTTGTCCCAGTGCACCAGCTTTAGTGCCCTGTCTCATGCTTGGAACTTGGACTGGCGATCTACTTCACATATGGTAATAAACATGCTTCAATGCTGTTCTCTCAAATCATCCCACCTCACCTTCTCCCACAGAGTCCAAAAGTCTGTTCTTTACATCTGTGTCTCTTTTGCTGTCTCACATTAGGGTTGTCATTACCATCTTTCTAAATTCCATATATATGCACTAAAATACTATATTGGTGTTTTTCTTCCTGACTTACTTCCCTCTGTATAATGGGCTCCAGTTTCATGCACCTCATTAAAACTGATTCAAATACATTCCTTTTAATAGCTGAACAATATTCCATTGTGTATATGTACCACAACCTCCTTATCCATTTGTCTGACAATGGACATCTAGCTTGCTTCCATGTCCTGGCTATTATAAACAGTGCTGCGATGAACATTGGGGTGCACGTATCTCTCTCAGATCTGATTTCCTCAGTGTGTATGCCCAGCAGCGGAATTGCTGGGTCACATGGCAGTTCTGATTTACAGGTTTTTAAGGAATCTCCACACTGTTCTCCATAGTGGCTGTACTAGTTTGCATTCCCACCAACAGTGTAAGAAGGTTCCCTTTTCTCCACACCCTCTCCAGCATTTATTGTTTGTAGACTTTTGACAGCAGCCATTCTGACTGGTGTGAGATGGTACCTCATTGTGGTTTTGATTTGCTTTTCTCTGATAATAAATGATGTTGTGCATCTTTCTATGTGTTTGCTAGCCATTTGTATATCTTCCTTGAAGAAATATCTGCTTAGTTCTTTGGCCCAATTTTGATTAGGTCATTTATTTTTCTAGTATTGAGATGCATGAGCTGTTTGTATACTTTTGAGATTAATTCTTTGTCCGTAGCTTCATTTGTTATTATTTTCTCCTATTCTGAAGGCTGTCTTTTCACCTTGTTTATAGTTTCTTTCATTGTGCAAAAGTTTTTAAGTTTAATTAGGTCCTATTTGTTTATTTTTGCCTTTTTTCCATTACTCTGAGAGGTGAGTCATAGAGGATCCTGCTGTGATTTATGTCAGAGACTGTTCTCCCTATGCTTTCCTCTAGGAGTTTTATAGTTTCTGGTCTTACATTTAGATCTTTAACTCATTTTGAGTTTATTTTTGTGTACGGTGTTAGAAAGTGTTCTAGTTTCATTCTTTTATAGGTGGTTGACCAGCTTTCCCAGCACCATTTGTTAAAGAGATTGTCTTTTCTCCATTGTATATTCTTGGCTCCTTTGTCAAAGATAAGGTGTCCATAGGTGCATGGATTTATCTCTGGGCTTTCTATTTTGTTCCATTGATCTATATTTCTGTCTTTGTGCCAGTACCATACTGTTTTGATGACTGTAGCTTTGTAGTAGAGACTAAAGTCAGCCAGGATGTTGGCAATTTGATCTCTGGCTCCTCAGTCTTTTGTAAACACAGATTTTACACCTGGAAGTTCTCAGTTCACATACTGTTGAAGCCTAGCTTGAAGCATTTTGAACATTACTTTACCACAATCCACATGGCACATCCAAAACAAACAGACACCAACAATAAAACAGACAAGCAAAGAGAACCTAGTTAACAAATATTTAAAAACAAACAAACAAGAAAGCAGTTGTTATTATATAGTTCTAGAGATTTTGTTTTTAATTTTTGAAATGCAAATGTATTTATTATTACTCATTACAATTTTTATTTATGCTGTGACACTGCCACATACATAGATATTCTCTGTAGCTCTGAGAGTAAGCTCCTCCCACTTAGGGGTCATCAGTAACTTTGGTGACTCTTTTGGAAGGTGGAGATGTAGTACAATTTGTGGTTTGCAAACTGTGTGCTATATGTTGACACTGATTTGCAGAGAGGAAAGTTTCACATTATCAAGCCCCTCTTCCCCTTGCATTGCCAGGCAATCTGAGTAGTCCAGAAGAGAACAAAATCTTTCAAACATGTTTCAATTCAGTTCAAATGCAATTCAGTAGCTCAGTCATGTTCAACTCTCTGCGACCCCATGAACCACAGCACGCCAGGCCTCCCTGTCCATCACCAACTCCCAGAGTTTACTCAAACTCATGTCCATCGAGTCGGTGATGCCATCCAGCCATCTCATCCTCTGTCGTCCCCTTCTCCTCCTGCTCCCAATCCCACTCAGCATCAGGGTCTTTTCCAATGAGTCAACTCTTTGCATGAGGTGGCCAAAATATTGGAGTTTCAGCTTCAACATCAGTCCTTCCAATGAACACCCAGGACTTATCTCCTTCAGGATGGACTGGTTGGATCTCCTTGCAGTCCAAGGGACTCTCAAGAGTCTTCTCCAATACCACAGTTCAAAAGCATCAATTTTTCGGCGTTCAGCTTTCTTCACAGTTCAACTCTCACATCCATACATGACCACTGGAAAAACCATAGCCTTGACTAGACAGACCTTTGTTGGCAAAGTAATGTCTCTGCTTTTTAATATGCTATCTAGGTTGGTCATAACTTTCCTTCCAAGGAGTAAGCATCTTTTAATTTCATGGCTGCAATCACCATCTGCAGTGATTTTGGAGCCCCCAAAAGTGAAGTCTGACACTGCTTCCACTGTTTCCCCATCTATTCCCCATGAAATGATGGGACAAGATGCCATGATCTTAGTTTTCTGAATGTTGAGCTTTAAGGTGTTTAGTAACGTGCATTTAAAATCTATTTTTGAAACCCCAAAATAAACAGTTTGGGTTTTAGTTCCTCCTTTCTCCTGCCCTCCTTTTTTTTTTTTTTTTTTCCATTTTTCTTCCTTTTTTTCCTTTTAGTTTGCTTTGTTTTCTTCATGCATTCTGAGTACTTAGAACAATTCCTGGCCCATTGTAGGTACTCAACATTTGCTAAACTATTTACATAAATATTTAGACTGACAAATAGCACTAGTATATTTAAAATAATCAACAAGGCCTTCGGTATTACACAGGGAACTCTACGTAATATTTTGTAATAAATTAATGGGAAAAGAATTTGAAAAAGAATAGACACATGCATACACTGTGTACGATTCAGTACAGCTGAACAGTTGAAACTAACATGTTGTTAATCACTATACTTCAATATAAAATAAAAATTTAAAAATAGAAATTTTAATGTACTAGTTCTGTCATTGGATTGACATATTTACCTCTTAAACAAACTATGCAGGTGTATCATATGTCATAAAACCCTGGAGTGTTAGGTCCATGAATCAAGGCAAACTGGGCATGGTCAAGCAGGAGGTGACAAGAGTGAACACTGACATCTTAGGAATCAGTGAACTAAACAGGATGAGAACGGGCAAATTTAATTAATATGACCATTGTATCTACTAATTTCGGCAAAAATTCCTTAGAAGAAATGGAGTAGCTCTCATAGTCATCAAAAGAGTCTGAAATGAACTATTTGAGTGCAACCTCAAAAAAGACAGAATGATCTCAGTTCATTTCCAAGGCAAACCATTCTTAATCCAAACCTATGCCCCAACCACTAATGCTGAAGACATTGAGGTTGAATGTCTCTGTGAAGACCTAAAAGAACTTCTGGAATTAACACCAAAAAAAAAAAAAAAAAAAGAAAAAAGTTTTCTTTTTCATTATAGGGGATTGGAATACAAAAGTAGGAAGTCAAGAGATACCTGGAGTAACAGGTAAGTTTGATCTTTGAGTACAAAACGAAGCAGGGCAAAGGCCAACATAGTTTTGCCAAGAGAACCAATTGGTAATAGCAAATACCCTCTTCAACAATACAAGAGACGACTCTAATATGGACATCATCAGATGGTCAATACCAAAATCAGATTGATTATATTCTTTGCAGCCAACGATGGAAACACTATACAGTCAGCAAAAAAGAGCAGGAGCTAACTGTGGCTCAGATCATGAGCTCCTTACTGCAAAGTTCATACTTAAATTGAAGAAAGTAGGAAATACCACTAGACCATTCAGGTTTGATCTTAGTCAAATTACTTATGATTATATATCGGAGGTGGCAAATATATTCAAGGGATTAGATCTGATATATAGAGTGTTTGAAGTGGACAGAGCTTTGTAATATTGTCCATGAGGTGGTGACCAAAACTGTCCCCCAAAAAAGGAATGCAACAAAGCAAAATGGTTGTCTGAGGAGGCCTTACAAATAGCTGAGAGAAGAAGGGAAGTGAAAAGCAAAGGAGAAAGGGAAAGATATACCACCTGAGTGCAGAGTTCTAGAGAACAGCAAAGAGAGATAAGAAAGCCTTCTTAAGTGAACAATGCAAAGAAATAGATGAAAACAATAGAGTAGGAGAGACTAGATATTTCTTCTAGAAAATTTGAGATACCAAAGGAACATTGCATGCAAAGACAGGCACAATAAAGGACATAAACAGTATGGGCCTAACAGAAGCAGAAGATTTAAAAACAGGTGGCAAAAATATACACCCCCCCCCAAAAAAAAAGATTTTCATGACCCAGATAACCATGATGATGTTGTCACTCACCTAGAAGCAGATATCTGGTGTATGAAGTCAAGTGGGCCTTAGGAAGCACTACTATGAACAGAGCTGGAGGTGGTAATAAAATTCCAGTTGAGCTACTTCAAATCCTAAAAAATGATGGTATTAAAGTGCTGTATTCAATAAGCCAACAAATTTGGAAAACTCAGCAATGGCCACAGAACTGGAAAAGGTCAGTTTTCATTTCAATCCCAAAGAAGTGAAAGGTTGTTGCTGAACGATGAGACGCGGGATTCTTGGCCTCCGGAGGAGATGATTCAATCCGGGGCCAGAGACAAGGCTGGATCACTCAGAGCTTTTGTGTAATAAAGTTTTATTAAAGTATAAAGGAGATAGAGAAAGCTTCTGACATAGGCATAAGAAGGGGGCAAAAGAGTACCCCCTTTGCTAGTGTTAGCAATGGAGTTATATACTCTCCAACGAATCCAAAGACTGTCTGGAGGCTGCAAAGACCTCACCAGACCCACTCCCGTAATTTACATTTTAAGATAACAGAGTTGGCCAGAAGGTTTAATCCAAAGATTGTCCTCAGGCAGGATACGTCCTTGTAAAGACCAGACCTACTCTCATAATTTATGTTTTAAGATAACAGAATTAGCCAGAGGGTTTAATCCAAAGACTGTCCTCAGGCAGGAAACATTATTGTTATATAATTCTAAGGAATGTAGAGGAAAAAAATAAAAAAGGTTGTCCTTTCTTCCTCCTTGAATATCCCAGACCTCTCTCTCCTTGGGCACCCCTAGACTTCTTATCACCCTGCCTAGGAAATGACTCTCTCATTAGGACAATGCCAAAGATGTTCGAACTACTTTATGATTGCACTCATTTCACATTCTAGCAAGGTAATGCTCAAAATCCTTCAAGCTAGGCTTCAACAGTATGTGAAACAAGAAATTTCAGAAACACAACATGGATTTAGAAAAGGCTAAAGAACTAGTGATCAAATTGCCTCCGTCCATCCCATCATAGAAAAGGCAAGAAATTCAGGCAAACACCTGCTTCATTGACCACACTATAGCCTTTGATGGTGTAGATCACAGCAAACTATGGAAAATTATTAAAGAGATGGGAGTACCAGACCACCTTACCTGCCTTCTGAGAAATCTGTTTGCAGGTCAAGAAGCAGCAGTTAGAATTGAACACGAAACAGTGGACTGGCTCCAAACTGGGAAAGGAGTGTGTCAAGACTATATATTGTCACCCTGCCTTTTAACTTCTATGCAGAGTGGTGGTGTTGCTTTCAGTCACCCAGTCATGCCCGACTCTTTGTGACTCTGTGGGCTGCAGCATGCTAAGCCTCCCTGTCCCTCACATTCTCTTGGAGTTTGCCCAAGTTCATGTTTATTGCATCTGTGATGCCATCCAGCCATCTTATCCTCTGATGTCCATTTCTTCTTCTGCCCTCTATCTTTCCCAGCATCAGGGACTTTTCCAATGAGTCGTCTGTTTGCATCAGATGACCAAAATCCTGGAGTTTTGGCTTCAGCATTAGTCCTTCCAGTGAATATTCAGGGTTGATCTCCCTTAAGACTGACTGGTGATCTTCTTGTTGTCCAACAGACTTTCAGGAGTCTTCTCCAGCACCACAGTTTGAAGGCATCAATTCTTTGGCATCCTGCCTTCCTTACTGTCCCAGCTTTCACAACCATGTGTGGCCACTGGGAAGACCGTAGTCTTGACTATCCAGACCTTTGTTGGCAGAGTAATGTCTTTGTATTTCAACACACTGGATAGGTTTATCATCACTTTCCTGCCAAGAAGCAATCATCTGCGGTCACCATGGCAGCAGTCACAATCTGCAGTGACTTTGAAGCCCAAGAAGAGGAAATCTGTCACTACTTTCCAACTTCTCTCCTTCTATTTGCCATGCAGTAATGGGGCCAGATGCCATGATCTTAGTTTCTTTTAATATTTGGTCTTAAGCCGGCTCTTTCACTCTCCTCCTTCACTCCGCAGAGTACATGATGCTAAATGCTGAGCTAGATGACTCACAAGCTGGAGTCAAGATTGCCAGTAGAAATAACAATCTCAGGTATGCAGATGACACCACCTTAAAGGCAGAAAGTAAAAAGGAATTAAAGAACCTCTTGATGGGGGTGAAAGATGAGAGTGAAAAAGCTGGCTTAAAACTCAACATTCAGGAAAAGATAAGATAATGGAATCCAATTCTATCACTTCCTGGCAATTAAAAGGGGGACAGGTGGAAACAGTGGCAGATTTAATTTTCTTGTGTGCATGTTAATTTGCTTCAGTTGTGCCTGACCCTTTGCGACCCCATGGACTGTAGCCTGCCAGGCTCCTCCGTCATGGGATTCTCCAGGCAAGATTGCCATCATCACCTCCTCCAGGGGATCTTCCTAACCCAGGGATTGAAACTGCATTTCTTATGTCTCCTGTATTGGCAGGCGGGTTCTTTACCAGTAATTTTCCTTAATTTTCTTGTTCTTCAAAATTGCTGTGGCTTGTGACTGCATCCATAAAATTAAAAGGTACTTATTCCTTGGAAGAAAGACAATTACAAACCTAGACAATTTATTTAAAGGCAGAGACATCACTTTGCTGACAAAGGTCTGTACAGTGAAAGCTATGGATTTTCCAGTAGTCATGGACTGTTGTGAGATCTGGACCATAAAGAAGGCTGAGTGTTGAAGAATTGATGCTTTTGAACTGTGGTGTTGGAGAAAACTCCTGAGAACCCCTCAGACTGCAAGGAGATCAAACCAGTCAATCCTAAAGGAAATCCTAAAGGACTATTCAACTCTGAATATTCATTGGAAGGACTGATGTTGAAGCTGAAGCTCAATACTTTGGCCACTTCATGCAAAGAGCCAACTCATTGAAAAAAACCTCTATGCTGAGAAAGACTGAGGGAAAGAGTAGAAGGGGCAGTAGAGGATGAGATGGTTGGATGGCATCACCCACTCAATGGGCATGAGTTTGAGCAAACTCCAGGAGATGCTGAAAGACAGGGAAGCCTGTCATGCTGCTGTCCATGGGGTCACAAAGAGTTGGACATGACTTGGAGACTGAACCAGAACAATCCTAATCCCATGATATTTGCATATATTTTGGACTATCATGCTACATAGTTGATGTTGCATCATAAACCTATTAATGAAGTCACCCTAGTTCTTAAATTTATTTTTAAAGTTATGATCAAATGTGTATAATAAAATGTACAATTTTAACCATATTAAAGCAGCATTAGGTTAATTCACAATGTTATTCAAGCATTACCATGTCTGCATCCAGAACTTGTCCAGCTTCTCAGACTGAAATTTTGCAACCGTCAAACAAAACAGTCCATTTTCAGCCACTGAGCCCCAGGCAAACATGATTCTACTTTCTGTTTATCACTTGATTTCTAAGTGTTTCGGTCAAGTGGAATCAAACAATATTTAGATTTTTTGTGACTGCTTTTGTCACTTAATGTCATATAATATCCTAAAGACATATGCAAAGGTTTATTTCTAGACTCTGTGTTTTACTCCCTTAGTCTGTTTTCCATATTTATTCTAACACTAGTGCTGTGATTACTATAGCTTTGTAGTATGTTTTGCAATCTGGAAGTATGAGACTTCCAACTTTCTTATTTTTCAAAATTGTTTTGACAATTTGGAGTCTTGAGGTTCTTGTGAATTTTATCATGAATTATTCTATTTCAGTGAAAAATAGGTTGGAATTTTGACAGGGTTTGTACTAAACCTGTAGATCACTGGAGGTAGCATTAACATCTTAATATTATTAAATACTCTAGCTTATAAATATCTTTCCATATATGTGTGCATTCTGCAATATCTCTGACTAATGTTTTGTTGTTTTTAGTTTATATGACTATTGTTCTATGGTTGTGTTTATTCTTAATTATTTTATTCTTTTTGGTGCTGTTGTAAATGGAATTACTTTCTTAATTTCTCCTTGGTTTGTTCATGATCATATGAAAATTCAACATTTTACAAAAACTCTCAGCAAGTTTGAAATAGAAGGAAAGTACCTTGATATAATGAAGTCCATGTATGACAGATCCATCTTCACCATTGAAAGATTTAAACCTTCCCCTTAATATCAGAAAGAGGACAAGAGGGCTCATGCTAAGAAAGCTTTTTACACACAGTACTGCCATAAAAATTCCTGTGAAAAATTCAGGGCTTTCTATGTAAAGTTACTGTCACCTCTGAAGTGAGATAATTTTACTTATTAATTTTTATTTAGCTTTCCCTTCTGTAACACTCTCTCTAATGGCAGCCACTTCCTCTCCTTTAAATCACAGATTAAATATCATCTTCTAAGAGAGGACTTCATTTCGGTTCAGTCACTCAGTTGTGTCCGACTCTTTGCGACCCCGTGGACTGCAGCACGCCAGGCTTCCCTGTCCATCACCAACTCCCAGAGCTTACTCAAACTCAGGCCCATCGCGTCAGTGATGCCATCCAACCATCTCACCCTCTGTCATCCCCTGCTCCTTCCACCTTCAATATTTTCCAGCATCAGGGTCTTTTCCAATGAGTCGGTTCTTCGCATCAGGTTATGAAAGTATTGGAGTTTCAGCTTCAGCATCAGTCAAATTTTCCCTCTTTTTGGTCGCAGTACTCTAGTTCTTATATTGCAAGACATAAATAAGAACACAAGTACTTTATTAAATGTCTCCTTCTTAATTTTTTGACTCCTATATAAGAAAATAAGATTCTTGCAAAAAAAATTTTTTTACATGATTTTCCCCCAGGTTTTGCTAATTGCTGTATCCTTATGCATGGCAAAATTGCTGGCATAAAAGAGGTGGCTTAACATTTAAAATATTAATAACTGGATATATAATTAGCTATTAGTTATTTCATTTTAAGGCATTTAATTCTGTTTTTTGATATAACTTTTATATGTCTAACCAAAATTTAAGTTGATTAAATTGCATAGTAAATAAATGGAAAGAAATTCATGCTATGCCAGGTGGGGAAATACATGACAAGTTCACTGAAGAAAAATGACCGGGTTTATATATTATTCTTGATTGCCTTTAGGCTCAAAAGGATTCTAAATCACTTTTTAGAATGTTGGACCTTTTTCCCCCCTATGTTGGACCTTTCTGACATGAATTATGTGACTTGGCATATTAATATCTTTACATATAGATGACCTTTAAAAACTTTGGGGAAAATCCAAGTGAGTTAATTAAATAAGAATCAGTCTTGGACACATTCCAGTTCCAAGACTCAATAATAATTGCAGCTGGAAGGGATAAAATATCCTGTGATCTTCACTCCTAAGAAGAAGATGATAATTGCTTAGTAACTGGCATTGATTTTTCTGAAAGTTTGTAAGTATGACTTAAAAAAACAATTCATGGCAATATCTTTCAAAATCTTAGATTAACTAATCTGACCATCTTAACATGACAGAGTGAGAAGGGCTAAATAGCCAAATGCTATTTTTCAAGTTCGTAAAAAGAAGTTACTTGTGAAAAATCTCCCTGGGAAATGGCTACTTGATATCTTCTATGAATATATAGGATTTCTTGGTCATTTTGATAAATTTCCTAACATGATAAACTTTTGTTTTTCTGTATGTACCTTATTTGAAATTCCTTTCAAATAATCTATAGTGCACATAAAAATGACTTGAATAATTATAAGGCTCCATGAAGAAAATATACAGTCAAATGAAATAAAACATATTCTCAAATAATAAGGCAACCTTTTGCCATCTGTCATTCCACTATTCCACTGGATGAAAAATTATTCCCAGTGTCTATGCATAACTTAAAGTCATCTTTCAGATTTTGAACACGTCTCCAAAGGTAAGACTAGTGGTCAATTGTGGGAACCAGACTCATAAGTGTGGGACTTTCTTTGTTGTATAAGAAGCTATATTACTTTGAAATCAATCAAACTTAGGTTCAATTCTAGATATACCACTTAAAATTTATTATTTGAGGAAAATGAAAGAGATATTCTGAGTACTAGTTTCTTCCATTATAAAATGGGAATTCCAGTTTTTGTTACTCTAAATATTTAATGTGATACATTAAATTATGAGTGTGTGATTGCAATATATGGTTAAGATTTTTCAGCAGCAGGATGATGTCATCAGAATAAAATTTGAAAGGACAATTTGGGCTGCTTTGGGAGAACCAGTTTTTGGAGGCCAGAATAAACATGGAGAGATTTAGCAGGAAGCTACTCCAGTAGACCAGGAAGAAATTAAGAAGTAGGATATGATCAAACTTGCGATAGATTTTGAAAGTAAAGAGGAATTAAAGTTTTATGAAACTATCAGTGAGTGAAGAGCACTGAATCTTTTTGTTTGAATAATAGCGTGGAATATAATAGGACTTAATAGATAAATATGGAACACCTGTTTAAATTTTGTATAGGAAATGTTTATATTTATAGTAGAACTTTTAAGAGTTGGTTTTATAAACACTACACTGTCATTAAACTGTATGTCAAAATCAGAAATGTTACATATATGTGTTTGAACATTAGAGGAGAATTAGGGACTGACACAAAATGAGACTTTTGTGGCATTTATTGGTCAGGAGAAGGGAAATATCCAACTAAAGACCTAAGAAGTGTCAGTGAGGTTTGAGACAATTCAGGACAAGGATCTTCTGTTCACAGTTTGATCTACCTACACTGAAAAATCCCATGGACGGAGGAGCCTGGTGGGCTACAGTCTATGGGGTTGCAAAGAGCAGGACACGGCTGAGCGACTAGACAGAGAGGGGATAAGGATCTTCTATTCACTGTTTGACCTACCTATACTGATTATGTAAATTACCCTAAGTGGGTTTTATTTATTATGCTTTCTGACTCTATAAATGATACATCTTTTCATGGAGTTCTCTTCCCATCTTTTTATTCTTTCAAATTTTTTTTTAATCTCAGCCATAGCATTTCTTCCTCCAGGAAGCCTTCTTTGATTATAGTTTGTTATACTCCTATACTGTGACCCTAAGCACTGTGTAAATATGCATTTTAAAGAAGTAGTCTCTCAGCTGTGTCCAACTCTCTGACTGCTTGGACTATAGGTCACCAGGCTCCTCTCTCCATGGAATTTTTCAGGCAAGAATAATAGATTGGATTGCCCTTTCCGCCTCCAATGGATCTTAACAACCCAGGAATCAAACCTGGGTCTCCTGTGTTATGGGCAGATTCTTTATCATCTGAGCACCAGAGAAGCCAAATATTAGTGGCACTTATAACTTGGATTTGGAATTGCCTAATCCCTTGTTATGTACCATATCATTGAGGGAAAGAAACTACCTCATTCAACTTGGTAATCAAATGGCCATGACATATTAGACACAAATAGATGTTCTATATACATTCCTCTAGTGAGTGGGTAAATAAACAATTATACATTGAAGTGTTTTCCCCTTCAAGTGTTTTTTTTCCCCCAGTTTAAGTGTGTTTTTGTTTTTGTTTTTCCCTTGTCTTTTAGATCAACTGCTTCTAATACCTGAACTCAGCTTTTGTCCAGACTGGATGGAACCAAGGAACAATGTAACTTACTTTGTCCTCCTGGGCCTCACACAGAATCCAAAGGAGCAGAAAGTCCTTTTTGTTATGTTCTTGCTCTTCTACATTTTGACTCTGGTGGGCAACCTGCTCATTATCATGACTATAACTGTCAGTAAGACCCTGAACTCACCAATGTACTTTTTTCTTGCTAGCTTATCTTTTATGGATGTCACTTATTCTTCTTGTATTACTCCTAGACTGATTTCAGACTTGTTCTTAAGGGAAAAAATCATATCATTTGAATCTTGCATGACCCAACTGTTTACAGAGCACTTTTTTGGTGCATCAGAGATTGTGCTCCTGCTGGTGATGGCCTATGACCGCTATGTGGCCATCTGTAAGCCCTTGCATTATTTGGTGATCATGAGGCAGAGGGTGTGTGTTGTGCTGCTGGCTGTGTCCTGGGTTGGAGGCTTTCTGCACTCAGTGATTCAACTTAGCACTGTTTATGGGCTCCCATTCTGTGGCCCCAATGTCATTGATCACTTTATCTGTGACATGTTCCCTTTATTGAAACTCGTCTGTACTGACACTTATATCATTGGCATCTTAGTGTTGGCCAATGGAGGACTGATCTGCACTCTTGTTTTTCTGCTCTTACTCGTCTCCTATGGAGTCATCCTGCACTCTCTGAAGAACCTGAGTCAGGAAGGGAGGCGGAAAGCCCTCCAGACCTGTGGTTCCCACATCACTGTGGTTGTCTGCTTTTTTGTTCCCTCTATATTTGTAAATGCAAGACCTGCTAAGACCTTCCCCATTGACAAATCATTGAGTGTGTTTTATACAGTCATAAGTCCCATGCTGAACCCATTAATCTACAGTCTAAGAAATTCTGAGTTAAGTAATTCCATGAAGAAGGTCTGGAGAAGGAACATCATAGCTCATTTTAAATAAATGCATTAGTTACTATGAAAGGAGTCATTTGACATCAGCACCATTTCCTTTGAATGCAAAAGTCATTTTGTGCTTAGTCACTCAGTTGTGCCCAACTCTCTGCGACCCCATGAACTGTAGCCCGCTAGGCTTCTCTGTCCATGGGGATTCTCCAGAGAAGAGCACTAGAGTGGGCTGCCATGTCCTCCTCCAGGGGATCTTCCCAACCCATGGATCAAACCCAGGTCTCCCACATTGCTGGCAGATTCTTTACCATCTAAGCCACCAGTGAAGCCATTTTGCACTTTGATTCTTATTTCTCTTTCTTCAACAAGTTTATGACAATTATAAAGATTACAATTGTACAACTCTGCTATTAATAACAGCTTTTCTCCCTACTAGAATGTAAAGTCTATAATTACTTGTTCATCTCTGTTCCTAGAAAGATATAATGCCTATATAGCCAAGAGCCACCTGGGAAGCCCAACCAATGTGTGGATATATACTTTTTACTCTTTTTCATGAAAGAAAAAGTAAAAATGATGCTGCAGTTCATGGGGTAGCAGAGAGTTGGACACAACTTAGAGACTGAAAGCAACCACAACTCTTTTTCAGGACAGATCCATTTTTATTTAGATTCTTATCATGTAAATGAACTTTTAATTTATACAATTTAAAGTATTTAATTCTATATATATTGCCTTGTTTACTATATTTCAGTTGCATTATACACAAAATTTTTAACTTAATGCTTTTCCTGTTTACAAGAAACTTTGAAGTAAAACATATTAATAAACAGCGGTAATGGAAACCAAATAATATGGTATGAAGTGTCAAATGAATTTGCTATTTTTTCTCAGCATTTTTCAGCCCTAATTGTTGGCCCTAAATCTGTTTCTCTTCATCTGGTAATAATCTTTACAAATGCAAATGTAATTAACGTACATGTATTTGTTTCTTTCTATATATGTAACACTTGCTTTTACTATTCAACATCTTGAATATGTTTCCATACCAGTCCATATATTTCATGCATGCATGCTCAGTTGCTTGTAGTTTCTGACTGTTTGAGTTACCGTGGACTGTAGACTGCCAGGTCCCTCTGTCCATGGAATTTCCCAGACAAGAATTTTGGGGTGGGTTGCCATTTCCTACTCCTGGTGATCTTCCCAATCCAGGATCAAACTTGTGTCTTCTGCATCTCCTGCATTGGCAGGTAGATTCTTTACCACTGTGCCACCTGGGAAGCCCAAGTCCAAATATATATATATATATATATATATATATATATATATATATCTTAATTTTTGTTATGGTACAAAGTTCTCCTTATAAATTTATACAAAAATTAATATGCACATTTCTCTTCATGTGGTTGCTAAACTTTATTATAACAAATAATATTCCAATAAATACATGCTTTATATATGTGAAAATATGAGTTCATAGGCATAGGATTGTTCCTATGATATTTGAACCAATGATCAGGTAATATATGAATTTAAAATGTTGATATTGATAGCTCTTGCCAAACTACCATACTTGAGGTTGTTTAAATAGTTACAGTCTTGTCCACTCTATGAGAATTCTTTTGTCCACATCTCAATGACCAGTACCTGATAAGTATTTATGACATCTGATTAAAGTAACTCATACTTTAACCACAACCCTTTTGATATAATTGAATTTGATTATCTTTCCATATGTTTATTTTTATTTGTATTATTTTTGTGTGAATTTATGTGTATATAAATATAGAGAATTATATACATATATTCATTCAAATTTTATCTACTTCATTCAATGGTTAATCTTTTCCATACTAAATTTTATGAGATATTTATATACTAAAGAAATGATCACTTTTACCACTGCATGTGTAGTTAATATTTTCTCTTATATGTTTTTAAGTTTTTAAACTATGTAGAATGCCTTTTGCATGTAATTGTTTTACATTTGGTATTCAACTTTAAAAATTTTTTTACCTTACTTAGAAAGACTGTTCCCATTCCACCTGTGTCAAATATTCTTAAATTTTTTTTTTCAGAGTCTAATTTTCAAAGCATTTTCATATCTTATGTTAAAAATTTTGATTCATCTCAAATTTATTTTGGTTTAGGAGTTAAATGGGGATTGAAATTTTAGTGGTTTCTCTACATTTTATGGTTTTTAAAAAATAGTTGCATGATTATCTTTTGGCCATTAATTTGAAATCATGATTATTATATCCTGAAATCCCAATGTATTTGGATCTAGTTTGACACTCTTCTGTTTCACTAATCTATTCATGTGCTGGTTGACACATAATTGCCATAATATGTAACATATTTTGATCTGTGAGGAGACTCGCAGTCTCTCATTCCTGTTGTTTCTCACAAATATGCCTAGACTTACATATTTCTATTTCAAAATTATTAAAAATTAATGATACATTTAATGTAAATAAAATAAATGATATTTAATATTAAGTTAGAAATTTAAATGAGGTGGGGCTTCCTCGCTAGCTCAGAGGTTAAAGCGTCTGCTTGCAATGCACGAGACCTGGGTTCGATCCCTGGGTTGGGAAGATGGAAATCCACTCCAGTATTCTTGCCTGGAGAATCCCATGGACGGAAGAGCCTGGTGGGCTACAGTCCACAGGGTCGCAAAGAGTTGGACATGACTGAGTGACTTAAAAAAAAAAAAGTCACAAAACAGTGTTCAGGCAGTACTTTCAATAAGCTTCACCTTAGGAAGGTGAAATTAGGAAGAGTTTGAAAAACTGTTATTTAGGTCATAATACGTATCTTCAGTCAACCAGTCACCTATTGTAAGCTTCGGTAGAGTTTAGCGTTCCTGTTTGTGTTTCTTGTAGATCACTTTCTTATCCCTTGTAGATCGCTGTTGTTTTTCAGCTATGACAGCTGAAATGCTGGCTGACACTTGCTGTAAAAACAAAAAACAAACAAAAAACAAACAACAAACAACAACAACAAAAAACCCCTTCCCTTTCAGTCAGTTCAGGACTCAAATCTTTGCTGAACACCTTTTGTCTCTGCTGAGATCATTCTGCCCATCGTGATTACCATGAGCACTATTTGGCCATCTGCAAAACCCTGTGCTCTGAAACCATCATGAGTGACCGAGATGTGGCTTCCTCTTTCAAGTAACACGAGGTGAAGGGTTTGTCCTTGGAACCACGCAGATTCTCTTCATAGTGCAGCTGCCTGTCTGTGGTTCCAACGTACTGGGCAGTTACTGTGTGACAAAGTCTTTATTGAAACTTGTCTGCGTGGATGCTCACATGCTTGGTCTCTGTTGCTACCAGCAGTGGGTTCATTTGCCTGTTAAATATTTTCCCTTGAAGGTCTCCTGTGTGGTCATCTGCTGCTCCCTAGAGACTTATCTGTTGGAGGGGAGAGGCAAAGTCCTCTCCACCTGTGTCTCCCACATCACTCTGGTCATCTTAGTCTTTGTGTTTGCTTATTTGTGTATTTGTTCCCAAGTCCTGGCTACATTTTATACCATGGTAATGTCTTTGCTAAATTTCTTAAGCTGGCACACTCAGTAATTTAGAGGTGAAAATGTTATGAGAAATTTCTAGAATGAAAAAGTGAGTGTATAACAATATATAGTGAGTTTTTCTTTAAAATGGAAAAGAGAGAATACAAGTTTTTAATTGTGGATGACTGAAAACTACTTATCAAAATTATGTTGATTTTGAAATATAGGCAGTCAGAGGAAAGATCCCGGCAGAGCATTATTCACCATTATGAAGACTGTTTAGGTTTATGTATTGCTCAACTGTCAGTTGAACTTTAATTTCTGTCAGAATTAGTTTTGGGGAATTTCCTGCAGTCCAGTGGTTCTGACTACCTGGTTGCATTGACAAGGGTCAGGGTTTCAGCCCCTGGTAAAGGGGCTAGGATCCCACAAGCCACATGGCACAGCCAAAAACAACAAACAAAACAAAAACACAAATAAAACCTAGTTAACAACCAAAAAAGAGAGAAGCCATTAAGATACAGTTCTAGAGATTTTGTTCTTTTGAAATACAAACATATTTATTTATTTCAAGTCATTACAATTTCTATTTAAGTCATCATTCTTCCATGTAGCATAAATTATTCCCTGTTACTTGGAGGGTAAACTCTTTCCAATCAGTGTTTCATCAGTCACTTTGGCATCTCTCTTTGCAGCATGGAATTGAAATACAATCTGTAGTGTGTATTCCCACTGCTTTGTAGGGAGGGAAGTTTCAAGTCATAAAATCCCCTCTTTCCCCTGCAAAAATAGGCAATCTGCACTAGTCTGGAAGAGCACAAAAATCCTTCAAATACGTTTGCTCCCTTGCATCTAAAATCTGATTTTGAAACTCCAAAATAAAGACGGAACTTTCTTCTTGCCTTCTTCTTTTTTTTTGGTCTGCTTTGTTTTTTGATGCATCCTGAGTACTTAGAACAATGACTAGCCCATGGTGAAAATGAAAGTGTTGGCTCATGTAGGTCCTCAATATTTGTTGACTTGATTACAAAAAATTAAAAAATTGACAAATACACACTCCAGCTCATGCTCAGTCACTTCTGGCATGTCAGACTCTATGACCCTATGGACTGTAGCCCACCAAGCTCCTCTGTTCATAGGATTTTCCAGGGGAAAGAATATTGGAGTGAGTTGCATGCCCTGCTCCAGGGGATCTTCTCAATCCAAGTGATGGAACCCACGTCTCCTATGTCTTCTGCATCGCAGGTGATTTCTTTACCACTGAGCCACCAAAGAATCCCCAAATATATCTGGTAGCTCAGTCTGTAAAGAATCTGCCTACAGTGCAGGAGATCCAAGTTCCATCCCTGAGTCGGGAAGTTCCCCTGTAGCAGGAAATGGCAAATCACTTCAGTATTCATGCCTGGAAAACCTTATGGACAGAGGACCCTAGCGGGCTGCAGTCCATGATATCCCAAGAGTCAGACACGACTGAGCAACTAAATAACCACATATTTAACATAGATTATGACAAGTCCTACTCTATAGCACAGGGAACTCTACTCAATATTTTGTAACAAACTAAATGGGAAAAGAAATTGAGGGAGAGTAGACACATGCATGTGTATAACTCAGTCACTGCTATAGACCTGAAACTAGCACATTGTTAAACACCGTACTCTAACATAGGCTTCCACGCTGGCTCTGTGGTAGAGAACCCACCCGCCATGCAAGAGCTACAGAAGATGCGGGCTGGATCCCTGGATTGGGCAGATCCCAAGGAGGAGGGCACGGCATCCCAATCCAGTATCCTCATCAGGAACATCCCATGGACAGAGGAGTCTGGCGGGCTGCAGTCCAGAGGTTTACAAAGAGTGGAACATGACTGAAGCCACCGATCATGCAAGCATGCATGCTCCAAATTAAAATAAAAATTTAAAAGTAACAATTTTACTTCAGTGGTTTTGTTACTGTATTGACATATTTACCTCTTAAATTACCCAGATGTATCTGAAGCCAATGATATTTGCCTTTACTGTGGGCTATCATGCTATACTCTATGTTCATATCATAAATCAATTAATGAGGTCATCTTAGTTCTTAAATTTACTTATTAAATTATGGCTGAATATCCATAATAAATTCATAACTTTAATCATTTTAAAGTGGCATTAAGTTAATTCTCATTGTTATGCAATTATTACCACTGTCTATATCCAGAACTTTCCAACTTCTCAAACTGAAATGCTAAAACCATTAAAGAAAATTCTCCATTGTCCCTCACTGACCTGTGGGCAGCCACCTTTCTACTTTTGGTCAATGATTTGATTAAGTGTCTCGGTCATGTGGAATCATACAATATTTGTTTTTCTGTGACTGCCTTTTTTTTCACTTAATGTCATATTATATCCTTTTTCCATAAAATACTCTTGGTGATTGAAAATTATCTGGGACAAATACAAAAGCTTATTTCTAGACTCTTTTTACTCCATTATTCTGGTGTCCATCTTTATCCCAATACTAGTGCTGTGGTTACTGTAGCTTTGTAGTATGTTTTAGGATCAGGAATTATGACACCTCCAACTTTCATCCTTTTCAAAACTCTTTTGGCAATTTTGAAGTCCTTGATATTCCATATGAATTTTATCATGAATTTTTTACTTCTGCAAAAAACATTTTTGAATTTTGATAGGCAATGTCCTGACTCTTTAGATCACTTGAAGTAATATTAACATCTAAATACTATTAAATATTCTAGTTCATAAATGTTTTCCCATATATGTGTGTGTTCTAGAAATACTTTAACATTTTGTGATTTTCAGTTTATGAGACTTTTGCCTCATTGGTTAAGTTTGCTGTTAATATTTTGTTCTTTTTGGTGATTTTTAACTGAAATTAATTTCTTAATTTCTCCTTGGTTTGACTACAACCATATAAAAACTATACATCTTTTCATAAACAACTCTTAGCAAGTTAGAAATAAAAGGGATGTCAGTTTAGTCCAGTTCAGTTGCTCAGTCATGTCCTACTCTTTGTGATCTCATGAATTGCAGCATGCCAGGCCTCCCTGTCCATCACCAACTCCCAGACCTTACTCAAACTCATGTCCATCGAGTCAGTGATGCCATTCAAGCATCTCATCCTCTATCATCCCCTTCTCCTCCTGCCCTCAATCCCTCCCAGCATCAGGGTCTTCTCCAATGAGTCAGTTATTTGAATCAGGTGGCCAAAGTATTGGAGGTTCAGCTTCAACATCAGTCCTTCCAGTAAACACCCAGGACTGATCTCCTTTAGAATGGACTGGTTGGAGCTCCTTGCAGTGCAAGGGACTCTCAAGAGTCTTCTCCAACACCACAGTTCAAAAGCATCTATTCTTCAGCACTCAGCTTTCTTTTCAGCCCAACTCTCACATCCATACATGACCACTGGAAAAACCATAGCTTTGACCAGATGGAATTTGTTGGCCATGTAATGTTTCTGCTTTTTAATATGCTGTGTAGTTTGGTCAGAGCTTTTCTTCCAAGGAGCAAACGTCTTTTAATTTCATGGCTGTAATCGCCATCTGCAGTGATTTTGGAGCCTAAAAAATTAAAGCCTGTCACTATTTCCACTGTTTATCCATCTATTTGCCATGGAATGATGGGATCAGATCCTTAGTTTTCTGAATGTTGAGATTTAAGCCAATTTTCTCACTCTCCTCTTTCACTTTCATCAAGAGGCTCCTTAGTTCTTCTTCTCTTTCTGCCATAAGGGTGGTGTCATCTGCATATCTGAGGTTATTGATATTTCTCCCAGCAATTTTGATTCCAGCTTGTGCTTCTTCCAGCCCAGCATTTCTCATGATGTGCTCTGCATATAAGTTAAATAAGCAGGGTGACAATATACAGCCTTGACGGACTCCTTTTCCTATTTGGAAACAGTCTGTTGTTCCATGTGCAGTTCTAACTGTTGCTTCCTGACCTGCATATAGGTTTCTCAAGAGGCAGGTCAGGTGGTCTGGTATTCCCATCTCTTGAAGAATTTTCCACAGTTTTTTTGTGATCCACACAGTCAAAGGCTTTGGCATAGTCAATAAAACATAGAAAGATGTTTATCTGGAACTGTCTTGCTTTTCTGATAATCCAACAGATGTTGGCAATTTGATCTCTGGTAGGTCTACCCTTTCTAAAACCAGCTTGAACATCTGGAAGTTTACGGTTCACATATTGCTGAAGCCTGGTTTGGAGAATTTTGAGCATTACTTTACTAGCATGTGAGACGAGTGCAATTGTGCAGTAGTTTGAGCATTTTGGCATTGTCTTTCTTTGGAATTGGAATGAAAACTGAGCTTTTCCAGTTCTGTGGCCACTCCTGAGTATTCCAAATTTGCTGGCATATTAAGTGCAGGATTTTCACAGCATCATCTTTTAGGATTTGAAATAGCTCAACTGGAATTCCATCACCTGCACTAGCTTTGTTTGTAGTGATGCTTCCTAAGGCCCACTTGACTTCACATTCTGGGAAATCTGGCTCTAGGTGAGTGATCATGCCATCGTGATTATCTGGGTCATGAAGATCTTTTTTGTACAGTTCTGTGTATTCTTGCCACCTCTTCTTAATATTTTCTGCTTCTCTTAGGTCCATACCATTTCTGGCACCTTTATTGTGCCCATTTTGTATGAATACCAAGATGCCCTTGGTATCTCTAATTTTCTTGAAAAGATCTCTAGTCTTTCCCATTCTATTGTTTTCCTCTATTTCTTTGCACTGATCACTGAGGAAGGCTTTCTTATCTCTCCTTGCTATTCTTTGGAACTCTGCATTCAAATAGGATTATCTTTCCTTTTCTCCTTTACTTTTTGCTTCACTTCTTTTCACAGCTATTCTTTTTTTTTTCCCCATTTATTTTTATTAGTTGGAGGCTAATTACTTTGCAATATTGTAGTGGTTTTTGCCATACATTGACATGAATCAGCCATGGATTTACATGTGTTCCCCATCCCGATCCCCCCTCCCACCTCCTTCCCCACCCCATCCCTCTGGATCTTCCCAGTGCACCAGCCCCGAGCACTTGTCTCGTGCATCCAACCTGGGTTGGTGATCTGTTTCACCCTTGATAATATACATGTTTCGATGCTGTTCTTTCAAAACATCCCATCTTCGCCTTCTCCCACAGAGTCCAAAAGTCTGTTCTGTACATCTGTGTCTCTTTTTCTGTTTTGCATATAGGGTTATCATTACCATCTTTCTAAATTCCATATATATGCATTAGTATATACTGTATTGGTGTTTATCTTTCTGGCTTACTTCACTCTGTATAATGGGCTCCAGTTTCATCCATCTCATTAGAACTGATTCAAATGTATTCTTTTTAATGGCTGAGTAATATTCCATGGTATATATGTACCACAGCTTCAAAATATACAAGCAACTCCTGCAGCTCAATTCCTGAAAAATAAATGACCCAATCATAAAATGGGCCAAAGAACTAAACAGACATTTCGCCAAAGAAGACATACAGATGGCTAACAAACACATGAAAAGATGCTCAACATCACTCATTATCAGAGAAATGCAAATCAAAACCACAATGAGGTACCATTACACGCCAGTCAGAATTGCTGCTATTCAAAAGTCTACAAACAATAAATGCTGGAGAGGGTGTGGAGAAAAGGGAACCCTCTTACACTGTTGGTGGGAATGCAAACTAGTACAGCCACTATGGAGAACAGTGTGGAGATTTCTTAACAAACTGGAAATAGAACTGCCATATGACCCAGCAATCCCACTCCTGGGCATACACACTGAGGAAACCAGATCTGAAAGAGACACGTGCACCCCAATGTTCATCGCAGCACTGTTTATAATAGCCAGGACATGGAAGCAACCTAGATGCCCATCAGTAAACGAATGGATAAGGGAGCTGTGGTACATATTCACAGCTATTCTTAAGCCCTCCTCAGACAGCCATTTTGATTTTTTGCATTTCTTTTTCTTGTGGATACTCTTTATCACTGTCTCCTGTACAATGTCATGAGAAGGAATGTACCTTGAGATGATAAAGTCCACATGTGACAAATCCATTGCTCACATCTTCCTCAACATTAAAGCTTTAAAGCTTCCACATTAAAATCTGGAAGAAGACAAATGGTCACACTGTCACAAGTCCTTTTGTAACATAATGACATAAAAATTCCTGTGGAAATTTTAGATTTTCCTAAGTATAGCTCCTATTTTCTGAAGTGAGACAATTTTGTTATTAATTTTAATTTAGTTTTGCTTTCTGTAACAGTGCTTCTAATGGTAGCCATTTCCTTTCCTTTTCATCTCAGTTTAAGCATCACTTTTTAAGAAAGACCTTCTCTGATTATGTTACCCACAGTAGAATTCTTCCTCTTATTTTCTATCCAGTACTCTATTTCTTATATTACACACCATGAATACAACTGCAATTGACACCTTCTTCTTTATTGTCTAACTTTATTATGAGAAAATAATAAAGGAATGCAGGAGAAAGAAACTTTTACCTGATTTTAGCCCAGTTTTATTAATTGCTCTGTCCTTACTATAGTATAGTTGCTGGCATTTCAGAGGTGCCCTACTTTTTAAAAAAAAGCACTAATTGTTGAAATTATTAGCTTTAATATATTTAATTGTGTCTTTTGATGTAATTTTCATATTTGTACCAAATTTTATGGTGACTAAATTGAGTATTAAATAAAAGTAAAGAAAATCTCGCTATTGCAGATGGGGAAATACACACCAAGTAAGTTCACTGAAGCAAAATGACTGGGTTGATATTTTATTCTTGATTGACAGCAGTCTGATAGAGATCTAAAATGCTATTTTTTCCCCCGTGTTGCACTTTTCTGACATGAATTATGTGATTTGGCCTATTAATATCTTTACATATAGATGTTCTTTAAAAACTTTGTGGAAAATCCCACTGAATTAATTAAGCAAGAATCAGTCTTGGACACATTCCAAATCTAAGATTCAATAATAATTGCAACTGGAAGGGATGGGGTGTTTAATGATCATCATTCTTAAGTCGAAGAAAATGCTACCCACTTTGTAACTGGCATCAATTCTTCAGGAGGTCCTTTCTTAGACTTAAAAAATACAGTCTGGCCATGTCAATGTGACAGACCGAGAAGGGCTAAACAATCAAATGCTATTTTTCTTTTTAATGTTATCAGGAAAGAGGTTGCTTATGAAAAATTTCCCTGGGAAATGACTAGTTGCTATCTTCCTATGTTTATATAGGATTTGTTGGCCTTTCTATTTCCTAATGTGATAAACCTTTGTTTTTCCATGTACACCATGGAATTCTTTTCAAACAATCTATACTTCATATAAAAATGATCTTCTGAATAATGAGAAGAATCCATTTAGAAAATGAACAGTCAAATGACATAATTTTATCCTCAAGTAGTAAGGCATCCTTTGCCCTATACTGTCATACTGGATGAAAGAATTCCAGGGCTTACATTGAGTTAAACCTCATTCTTCAGATTGTGGACAAGCCTTCACAAGGTAAGATTAATGGAAAATACTGGGAGATAGCTTAACAATTGAGTGACTTTATTTATTATGGAAGAAATTAACTTACTTTGAAATAAATGAAACTTAGATTCAATTGCAGGTATAGCACTTAAAAATGTGTGCCTTTGGGAACATGAAATAGATGTTCTAAGCCTTAGTTTTTTCAGTTATGAAACAGGGATTATAGTCTATGTTACTATAAATATTAAATGTGATACATTAAACTATGACTGAGTGATTGGGATATACTGCAATACTTTTGAGCAGAGTGATATTTTCAGAATAAGACTGAAAAGGACAATTTGGGCTGCTTCAGGAGAACCAATTTTGGAGGCCAGAATAAACATGGAGAGACTTGGTAGGAGGCTATCATAGTGGACCAGAAATTAAAAAAAAAAATGTATAGCAGAAAAAATTAGAAGGGATTGCAATTTGTGATATGTTTTGAAAGTAGTGTCAATAGGATTTGTTTAATTTTTATGAGAGTGAAAAATAAGTGAAGAGCACTGAAATTTTTTATCTGAACAATAACATGGAAAATTATACCATTTAGCAAGATAAATAGGTAATAATTCTTTAAATTTTGTGTAGGAAATGCCTACATTTATTGTGGAAAATAAAAAAGTTTGTTTTATAAATCTTAGTTCAGTTCAGTTCAGACTCTTTGTGACCCCAAGAACCGCAGCATGCCAGGCCTCCCTGTCCATCACCAACTCCCGGAGTTTACAAATATTAAATTGTGTTCAATTGGATGTCCACAATTAGAGATATATAATTTGAAAATTAGGGTAAACACAGGGTCTTGAGGCACAAAATTAGACTGTTCCAGTGTTTATTGATCAGGAAAAGGGAAACATTCACTTAAAGACCTAAGAAGTATCAGTGAGGTCTGGGACAATTCAGGACAGACACCTTCTTTTCATGATTTGATCTACTCACATTGATCATGTAAATTACCTTAAGTGAGTCTCACTTTTACACTTTGTGACTTCACTAAAGTCCATTCCTGTCCTTTCTTGCTAATTCACTTTAAAAAAACAATTCAGCTAAAGCATTAATTCTTCTGGAAATTCTTCTCTGATTCTCTTTTGATTGATATATTCCTGTACTGTGACTCTTAACTTCTGTGAATATCCTTATAACTTAATACATGGGTCTGGAATTATCTGATCCCTAGTCGAGTGTTATATCATGAGGGCAAGCAACTCTACGTCATTCACTTGGCAATTAAAATGTCAATAACACATTGGATATGAAAAGATTCTCCACACACATTCTTTTAATTGAATTCGTAACGACAGATGAAAATTATAATTCATTTAAAAATTTCCCCCTTGTTTTGTAGGCACACTGCTTCTAACATGTGAACACAGCACCAATACAGACTAGATGGAACCAAGGAACAATGTAACTTACTTTCATCCTCTTGGGCCTCACACAGAATCCAAAGGAGCAGAAAGTCCTTTTTGTTATGTTCTTGTTCTTCTACATCTTGACTGTAGTGGGCAACCTGCTTATTGTTGCGACTGTAGCTGTCAGTAAGACACTGAACTCACCAATGTACTTTTTTCTTGCTAGTTTGTCATTTATAGATTTAATTTACTCTTCTTCCATTTCCCCCAGATTGATTTCAGACTTGTTCTTTGGGGTAAATACCATATCCTTTGAATCCTGTATGACCCAGCTTTTTACTGAGCACTTTTTAGGTGGATCTGAGATATCCCTTCTGCTGGTGATGGCCTATGACCACTATGTGGCCATCTGTAAGCCCTTGCATTATCTGGTGATCATGAGGAAAAGGGTGTGTGTTGTGCTGCTGCTGGTGTCCTTTGTTGGAGGTTTTCTGCACTCAATAATTCAACTTAGCACTGTTTATGGGCTCCCATTCTGTGGCCCCAATGTCATTGATCACTTTATGTGTGACATGTTCCCTTTATTGAAACTCGTCTGTACTGACATCTTTGTCATTGGCATTTTAGAGGTGGCCAATGGAGGACTGATGTGCATTCTTTTGTTTCTGCTCTTACTCGTCTCCTATGGAGTCATCCTGCACTCTCTGAAGAACCTGAGTCAGGAAGGGAGGCGGAAAGCCCTCCAGACCTGTGGTTCCCACATCACTGTGGTTGTCTGCTTTTTTGTTCCCTGCATTTTCATGTATGCAAGACCTGCTAAGACCTTCCCTATTGACAAATCATTGAGTGTGTTTTATACAGTCATAAGCCCCATGTTGAACCCATTGATTTATAGTCTAAGAAGTTCTGAGATCATGAATGCTATAAAGAAGCTCTGGACAAAAAAAGTGAGATCAAGTAGCAAATAAGTGCATTATCCATTACAGAGAAAGTAGTTTAACACCAGGAATTTACTTCAAATGTCAAAGTCTATTGTTTTGATGAAAACTTTTCTTTTCTCGAAGAATTTATCATGAGTTTTATTAAGGAATAAAATACTTGTTTATGTTATTAATAGTAGTTTCCCTCCTTGAATGTAAACATTAATGTCTAGTTTATCACTGCAACTGGAACTTTGAAATGGATTTAAAATAGAGTCAATAAGTCATATGTAATGTGTTGGTCAGAATTAAAAAAATAATTAACTAATATGCATTACTTTTATTACTTTCTCATTTTTTGTAACCAAACTCTTACCTTTTATCCTCACTTGTTATTGTATTAATTAAAATATTTTATACTAATATTCTATCTTCATTTACTTTTATTTGCTACATACGAAAATTTAGTGTAACAGTTTCCTTTTTATAGGAAATTGAAAGTATGATGGATAACAGTAAATGTTAAAAAATAGAATCCCTACAGAAATAGAATCATGTAAAATGTACCTCCTGTCCAACCAATATCAGAGTTTCCCAGTTTTTCCAGATGCAGTCACTATACTGTTTCTAAGATTACTCAAATAATAATTTTTGCAAAAGAAGCATATTTTCACAAGTGTTTGCCTGTATATCTCTGTGTATAAATTTGCATTTTGAAGCTCAGTTTTCTGAAGATCTTTCCATATAGTCTTCACAGATCTAACTTATTCTAGTTTTCTCATACTGCTCAGCTTCTTTAAAAGTCTCTAAAATTTAGGTATCCAGTTTTCTTCAAGTTAGTTCTCTTTTTCTACAATAAATAATTCTGCAAAGAAGTCTTTTTAAAATTTTCTCAGCATGAGTTTCTAAAAGTGGAATTGTTGAGTTAAGTGGTATATGTATTTAAAATATTGATATTCATAGTTATTGCAAAAGTGTCATTATGAGCTTGAACAAACTTATTACTTTCCTCACTTTGGAAAATACATTTGACAACATGCTGAAGCACCAGGGCTTGATAAACATCTATGGTATATGAAAATGTGATTAAACAAATTGTTTCATCTGTATACTTTAATTGATATTCAATAAATGTAATTGAATTGGAGTATTATCCTTGTTTAAATGATTTGTAGTCCTTTTTCATGAATTGCCTATTAATGAATGTTTGTGTGTATTTGATTGCTGACACTTTTCCATACTGATATTAATGATTGAGTTACACACTAGTTATTCCTATTACCCTGTGTTTGGATTACTGTTTTTCCTACTTGTGATTTATTTTTTAATTTTTTTAATAATGTGAAGAATATTTTGGGGCATGTACAAATATTTATACATTTGCATAATTAATTCTATCAATATTTTTTGCCTCTAAATCTTGGATTTGTCTACCTCAATGTTGTCAAAATATTCTTCACATTTTCAACATTCAGTTGTTTAAGTCTTTACATTTTATGCTTACATTTTCCTTTGATATAAAGAGACAAGTAGGGATTATATGTTAATTATTTTTCTAGATTGTCATTATTTTAGATGCATAATTATTTTTCCCCATGGCTTTGATATCCTAACTTTGTAAATATGGCATGTGTTTGCATAAAATTCATTCCTCCACTAGCTTCCATTGATGTCTTTATTCATGTGCCATTTAACACACCATGTAACTGTGTACATTTGATTTAGAATATACTTTACTATCTTAAAAGCCTAGGATTCCTTCACTGCTAATTTTTTTTTATCAGAAATACGTCTATTTTTGCATATTTGCATTTTAAAATTAAATTTCAATAAGCTAGTCTGGTAAAAACTACATTGAGTTAGTATTTTGAGTAATATTTGATTGAGAAAGCATTTGTATCTTCAGAGAATTCAGAATTCCTATCCACAAACTAAATGGTATCAGATCCATCAGAGAAAGATTGTAATGAAGGTTTATGCCACTTATTTGTGGTCATATTGCATATATGTTATTCAAGAATATGTGAATTCAAAAATCTCTTGGTTTGAAAAATATTTGCATCTGGTAATTGGATGAGGGAACATGATTTTCCTGAGTTGAATTCTGGTTGTTCAGTTCAGTCCTCTGTTCACCAGACCTACATTATAATTATTATTATTTTTTATCATTATCATTGTCACCTTAGTCTGCATGGGTTGCCATAACAAAATACTAGACTGTGGAGCTTAGACAACAGACATTTATCAGTTCTGCAGGCTGATATCCAAGATCAAGGTGATGGCAAGGTTGGTTTCTGGTGAATCCTCTCTTCCTGCCTTGCATTGGGCACCTCTCACTCTGTCTTTGCATGACCTTTCTTCTGCGCACTTGTGCAAGAGAAAGCTCTTTGTCCCTTCCACTTCTTATAAGGATGCCAGTTCTATCAGATTAGGACCCACCCTTATGATCTCAAGGAGTATGAGCTATTTCAGTCCCCATTTCAAGGTTTCCAAGCCTAGGTACAAGATGTAGGAGTGAATAAACTTTTTAGATGACCTCAGTCTGACAATTTCTAACCACAATCATGAGAGAGGTGGAGACAGAAGTATTCAGCTGAATGGATCAAATTCTTGACCCACTGAAATAATCTAATATAATAGAGTGAATATTGGTACTTTAAATAGTGAATTTTTTTCAGATATCACAATAGTATCTGAAACACTGTAGTAATTTAGAAACTGTGGTACTGGCTCATGAATATGTACACTGATTGAACAAAAGAGAAAGCTAAGAAATAGAATAGTAAATATACAGACTTTTGTATCTGGAAGTAATGATGTTACAGGGTATTGGGAGACAGAATGGTTACTCAATATATGTACCGGGAAAATTTCTTTATCATTTTTTTTAAAGAAATCATGATTTTAAAATTAAAAAAAATTTTTTCTGTGCCACAAGGCACATGGGGTTTTAGTTCGTCATCCAGGGTTCAAACCTGCACCCCTGCAATGGAAGCACAGAGTCTTAAGCACTAGACTGCCAGGGAAGTCCCTATTCATCCTTATGATAGGAAAGTGTATTTTCACATCACACTATAAAGAGTATAGTCTATGTGGGTTATATATGTAAATGTGAAATAAATAACTTTAAAATGTTTAAAGATAATTATCTTTATAAACTTGAGGCAGGGAAGGACATTGAGAGGTGCATGCAGAGAACTTTCATCCTGAATCTAGTTTCCATATTCCTACATGATTGAACAGGTGGTTAATCCTTCGATCCCAACCATGTTCACTGCAGTATCCAGGTGTGAGCTCCCCCTATTTTCATAATTTGGAAGTGTGTAATACAGTGAATTAAATATTCCTTTCTCAGATCCTCCATAGAAAGGTTGGAATGAAGACTTACATCACCTATGTGTGGTCATATTGCAAACATCTTATTCCATAATACATGAAGACTCCTTCATTCAAAAGTCTCTAGATCTGGAAAAATATTGTGTGTGTATGCTCAGTCATGCCTGCCTCTTTGCAGTCCCACGGACTGTAGCTGCTCTGTCCGTGGACTTTCCAGGCAAGAATACTGGACTCGGTTGCCATTTTCCACTCCAGGGCATCGCTCTGACTCAGGGATCAGGTTGGCCTCTCTGTGTCTCCTGCATTGGCATGTGGATTCTTTACCACCGCGCCACCTGAGGACCGACAAGTCTTTACACCTGCTAATTGGATGAGGGGCCATGATTTTCCTGAACTGAATTCTGGTGTTTTAATTCAGGCCTCTGTTCACCAAACCTAGATTACTTTTTACCAGCCTCATTGCCACCTTACTATACCTGAGCTCTTTTCAAGATCCCGTTTATCCTCTGGGTGCCAGAGCCTGTGTGATTTGCACGTGCTCTTTGAGGTTGGAGTCTGCTCCTTACAGCTATCTTCTGCCTCTCCCCAAAGTAAGCCCCCTTGGTCCTCAAAGCCAGAATGTTTTGAGGGTCCCTCTTCCTGGTGCAGGTCTCTTGGCTGTGGAGCTCGAAGTGAGGCTCAGACTCCTGACTTCTCGGGGAGAAACTCCACAACTGTCACTACCATCATATGTGGCTCACCCTCTCAAGGGGGTGGTCTTGACTATTGTGTCTTCAGCTCTTCCTTCTTTGTTGTGGTTCCTTCTTTGTATCATATCTTTTTCTGTAGGGGATTATCCTGCTAATCTTCAGGTTGTTCTCTTTAGTAATTGGTCTGTATTATTAGTATGTGTGTGTGCTCGGTCATGTCTGACTTTTTGCGACCCCATGGACTATAGCCCACCAGGCTCCTCTGTCCATGGGATATTCCAGCTAAGAATACTGGAGTAGGTTGCCACTTCCTACGCTAGGGATCTTCTTGACTCGGATACAACCTGCATCTCTTGCATTTCCTGCATTGGCAGGTAGATTCTTTGCCACTTGAAAAGTGCTCTGTAAATAGTTATAATTTTGGTATCCCCATGGAAAGAAGTGAGCTCAGGGTTTTCCTAACCTGCATGTTGGCCACTACGCCTATATATGTCTGTCTTTATGCCAAAGCCACACTGCTGTGATTACCATTGTTTTGTCGTATGTTATAGAACCAGGAGTAGGAAATCCACAAATTTGTTCTTTTTTTCAAGATTGTTCTGCCGATTTAAATTCCCTTGAGGTTTCATACGAATTTTGGGATGAAGTTTTCTGGCACCCTATCTCAAAAGTGCAAATTGTGGGAGAGAGGTCTGGTGAAACCCCCTCAGCCTTGGGGTGTCTCTCTCACCTGTTGAATAGCTTTCTAACAGACATGAAGCACCTTGCTATAACCCAGCAAGGGGGCACTCGTTCTGTCCCCTTCTCATGTCTGTGTCAGAAACTTTCCCTATCTCTGTTATACTTTAATAAAACTTTGCTACACAAAAAGCTCCAAGTAGTCAAGCCTCGTCTCTGACTCCGGATCAAAATCCTCTCCTTCGGAGGTCATGAATCCTGGCGTAACACGTGGCTCTCAGCAGCAACCTTTCAGTATAAATTTTCCTTTTATTTCTGTCATAGTACCCTATTTTCTTTCTTATAAGCAGTGAATAAGGCTATACTTACCTTATTAAATTTTCATCTTTATTGTTTGACTCATAAGAACATGAGACACATGCAGGAAAGAATTTTTACATCATTTTCCCCTGTTTTATTATTTGCTGTGTTCTCACTCAGAGTATAGTTCCTGACTTTAAATACATAACTTAAATTAAAAAAAAATCAGATAAATAATTAGGCATTACATCTAAATTTTGGTGAGAAAATTATTGTATACTTAATCAAAGTTCAAGGCAGAATAAATTTAGTATTAAATAAAAGGAAAGAAAAATTGCTGTTGCAGGTTGGGAAATGTGTGTCTAGTTAGTCTAACTGGAACAAATTGATTGAGCTGCTATTTGACTCATAATAACATCATGAAGGTTCTAAAGCAATTTTTTTTTCTTCCATGTTACACTTTTAGATCCTAATTATGTGATTTGACCCAATAGTATCTTTACATACAGATGTACTTTTGTGGAAAATACCAAATTAAGAAAGAATTAGTCTTGGATATAGTACAGCTCCAAAACTCAATGATAAATGAGGTTAGAAGGGACAAAATGTCCAGTGATCTTTGTCCTTTTTGGGGAAAAGAAGTGATATTATTTTAAGAACCGATATAAAATTTTCAGGTGGTCCATTGTTAGGCTGAAAACATTGCATTAAAAACAGAAAAACAGTGCAAGAATGTTTCTCAAAATCTCAAGTTGACTACTCCAGTTCTACACCATGATACAATGAGAGGGACTAAACAACTGAATGGTGTTTTTCTATTTTGAAGCTGGTGGGAAAAGAAATTATTAGAGACACATTTTCTTGGGAAATGATGAATGTTATCTTCCTACATCAACATAGGAATTGTTTATAATTTTGATCAGTTGTCCTAAAGTGGTAAATATTTGTTTTTGTGCATATGTGTATCTAAGTGTGTGCTCCATAAAATTTCTTTTAAATAATCTATAGTGCAATTAAAGCAATCTTCTGAATAACCAGAAAGCTTCATGAAGAAAACAGACAGCTGAATGAAATAAAATATATTCTGGAGTAATACTGCATCCTTTTGCCTTTATTGTCATACAGAATGGATACAGAATTTGAGGTTTCTATGAGTAACTTAAAAAATCTTCCTTCAGACTGTGGCCAAAACTCCACAAGGTAAGACCAACAGTGAAGAGGGAAACAGGCTTCACAATTGTGTGACCTTTTTATGTAAGAAATTAAATTCTTTTGAAGTAAGTCAAGCTTAGATTTAAATCTGGTTTTACCATTGAAAAATAAGTGATCTTGGGGTAATTAATTAGATGTTTTAAGCCTTAGTTTCCTCAACTATGAAATGAGGATTATAGTACTTACTGCAGAATTTAAGTGTGACGTAGTAAACTGTGAGTCCATGATTGGAATTCACTACAGGAGTTTTAAGAAGTTGAGTAAGATAATCAGAACAAGATTCAAAAACAATCATACCAGCCACTTTAGGACAAGTTGTTCGAGGCAGGAATAAAAGTGGAAAGACACAGCAGGAAGATACTGCAGTTGGCCAGTTGTTATATTTTGAAAGTAGAGACAACAGAATTTGTCAAGGGTGTCAATAAATAAAATTAGAGCAATAAAGCAGTGAAGAAAATTCTAAAGTTTTTTTTTGTCTGAGCAATTCCATGGAATGTGGGTACCATTTAATGAGACAGAGAACTCTTTTTATATTGTGGAAACTTTAAAATTTTATTTTTATATATCTTAAATAGATATTTAGTTATAGATGTCTAAAATTGGGTGTTGTCTATAAGGGTTAAAAATAAGTAGTGAGATAGGGGCTTGACACAAAATTAAAGTGCTTCAGCATTTATTGTGCGGGAAAAGGAGGAATATCCAGGTTAAGGTCCTAAGGATTCTCAATGTGATTTGAGACAGTTCAGGACAGTGACCTTCTAGTCATAGTTTGATACACTGACTATGGAAATTAGCTTGATTGATCTCAAGTATTGCACCTTTGTGATGTCATAAATGATGCATATTTTTAAGGAATTTTCTTCTCATCTTCTCTTGTGCTTTCACTTTTCTTTTAAAACTCAAAACTATTGGAGAAAATGGACAACAGTGGGATGAAAAAAATATTTCTTCAAGTAATAGTTCAAGCTTTCACCCCCTGTTGTCATCCTGGATGAAACAAAAATTCCAGGACCTTATGAATAATTTAAAAATTCTTCTTTCAAATTGTGAACTAGGCTCCACAAGGTAAGACTGATAGTAAATAGTGGGAAATAGATTTCACAATTGTGTACTTTCTATACTATGAAAGATATTAAATTATTTTGAAAGAAGTCTCATTTAGATTCTAATTTGTTTAATTACTTTAAAATGTGTGATTTTGGGGAAATTAATGAAATGTTCTGATCCTTAGTTTCCTCATATAACTAATGGGGACTTATAATTTCTGTTATTGTAAATGTCACATGTGATACATGAAGCTGTAGGTTCAGTTCAGTTCAGTTCAGTCACTCAGATGTGTCTGACACTTTGCAACCCCAGGGACTGCAGCATATCAGGCTTTCCTGTCCATCACCAACTTCCAGAGTTTACTCAAATTCATGTCCATTGAGTCAGTGATACCATCCACCCATCTCATCCTTTGTCGTCCCCTTCTCCTCCTGCCCTCAATGTTTCCCAGCATCAGGGTCTTTTCAAATGAGTCAGCTCTTTGTATCAGGTGGCCAGAGTATTGGAGTTTCAGCTTCAGCATCAGTCCTTCCAATGAACACCCAGGACTAATCTCCTTTAGGATGGACTGGTTGGATCTCCTTGCAGTCCAAGGGACTCTCAAGAGTCTTCTCCAACACCACTGTTCAAAAGCATCAATTCTTCAGTGATCAGCTCTCTTGATAGTCCAACTCTCACATCCATACATGACTACTGGAAAAACCATAGCCTTGACTAGATGGACCTTTGTTGGCCAAGTAATGTCTCTGCTTTTTAATATGCTATCTAGGTTGGTCATAACTTTCCTTCTGAGGAGCAAGAGTCTTTTAATTTCATGGCTGCAATCACCATCTGCAGTGATTTTGGAGCCCCCCAAAATAAAGTCAGCCATTGTTTCCACTGTTTCCCCATCTATTCCCCATGAAGTGATAGGACCAGATGCCATGATCTTAGTTTTCTGAATGTTGAGCTTTAAACCAACTTTTTCACTCTCCTCTTTCACTTTCATCAAGAGGCTCTTTAGTTCCTTCTTCACTTTCTGCCATAACGGTGGTGTCATCTGCATATCTGAAGATATTGATGTTTCTCTCCGGCAATCTTGATTCCAGCTTGTGCTTCAGCCAGCCCAGGATTTCTCATGATGTACTCTGCATATAAGCTAAATAAGCAGGGTGACAATATACAGCCTTGACGTACTCCTTTTCCTATTTGGAACCAGTCTGTTGTTCTATGTCCAGTTCTAACTGTTGCTTCCTGACCTGCATACAGGTTTCTCAAGAGGCAAGTGAGGTGGTCTGGTACTCCCGTCTCTTTCAGAATTTTCCCCAGTTTATTGTGATCCACACAGTCAAAGGCTTTGGCATAGTCAATAAAGCAGAAATAGATGTTTTTCTGGAGCTCTCTTGCTTTTTTGATGATCCAGTGGATATTGGCAATTTGATCTCTGGTTCCTCTGCCTTTATTAAAACCAACTTGAACATCTGGAAGTTCACGGTTCACATATTGCTGTAGCCTGTCTTGAAAAAAAATTTTTTTTTCCTGGCTTGAAAAGTTTGAGCATTACTTTACTAGTGTGTGAGATGAGAGCAATTTGTGCGGTAGTTTGAGCATTATTTGGCATTGCCTTTCTTGGGGATTGGGATGAAAACTGACCTTTTCCAGTCCTGTGGCCACTGCTGAGTTTTCCAAATTTGCTGGCATATTGAGTGCAGGACTTTCACAGCATCACCTTTTAGGATTTGAAATAGCTCAACTGGCATTCCATCACCTCCACTAGCTTTGTTCATAGTGATGCTTTCTATGGCCCACCTGACTTCACATTCCAGGATGTCTGGCTCTAGGTGAGTGATCACACCATTGTGACTATCTGGATCATGAAGTTCTTTTTTGTACAGTTCTTCTGTGTATTCTTGCCACCTCTTCTTAATATCTTCTGCTTCTGTTAGGTCCATACCATTTCTGTCTTTTGTTGAGCCTATCTTTGCATGAAATACTCCCTTGTTATCTCCAACTTTCTTGAAGAGATCTCTAGTCTTTCCCATTCTTTTGTTTTCCTCTAAACTATGGGCACATGATTGGGATTCACGCTGGCAGTTTTGAGAAGTGGAGGAAGGTGTAAACAGAACAAGATGAAAGAGAATCATATGGCCTGATTTAGGATAATGAATTGTTAGAGGTCAGAATAGATGCAGACATACATGGCAAGAGGCTGCTGCGGTGACAGGAAGGAGCTGCAGTATCGATGATCAAATCTGTGATACATTTGAAAGTAGAGACGACAGGGTTTCCTAAAGATTAGGATAAGTCATAGAAGATCAACGTGGAAGCAGATAACTCTCTGAAATTTATTGTTTGAGACATGACATTGAAAGTGGTGATGCCATTTAATGAGATGGAGAAGACTTTATATTATGAAAAATTTGAAAAATATTCTGTTATATATACTAAGTTGATATCCAACTGCAGATGTACAAAATTGAAGACATTGCATGCAAAAATTGGGAAATAATGGGAAGTAAGTATAGAAATCGGAGCTGGTGACACGACATTGGACGGCATTTGTATTTATAGGTCAGGAAACAGGAAACATCCAACTAAAGACCCTCAGAAAGATGCCTCAGTGAGTCCTGAGACAATCCAGCACAAGACCTATTCATGGTTTCAGCTACTCTCACTGAATACGTGAATTAGTTTAAGTGGGTCTCAAAAATTACACCTTGGAATTAGTGCATTATCCATCATGAAGTTAGTAATTCAGCATTAGGGCCAAGCTTCTTGGAATGTAAAAGTCTTTGTAAACTTTCCATTTCTTTAAAGGACTAGTGATAATTATAATTAAAGAACAACTCTATTTCAAGTATTGATATCAATTTTCTACTAAAATGTAAGCTGTGTAATGTATCACTATACATGGAAAATTAGGATGCATTTATAGTTAGGAATCAATAAATGACAAACAATGCATTTGTTAAAGAAATTTTATAAAGTTAATTGATTTTAAATTAATATCTGCTTTTACTTTTACTATTTTCTCATTCTTTCTTTTATTTTTAATTGTATTCTTTTGCCTTCATTCTATTTATTGTACTAGTTAAAATATTTAGTTCTATAAGAATATCCTTTTTATTCAGTTTCATTTATCTTGTATAGGAAAGTTAATATATTTCAATTTCTTAAAATAAAAATCAAAAGCATGATACTTAGTATAAGTGCTGAAAAAAAAAAAGACACACACACACACACACACACACACACACACACACACACAGAGGAAATGAAATAATGTAGAATTAAACTTTTCCCCGTCCCATACCAGATTCTCCCAGTCCTTCCCGTGCAGGCATTACACTCTGTTGTTAGGATTCTTCAAGTAAAAATCTGCAAATACAGGGCATTTTCATGTATTTATCTGTGCCTATGTTTCAGTGTATAAATTTTGGGCTTTCCGGGTGGCTCAGAGGTGAACAATCTGCCTGCAGTGCAGGAGACTTGAATTTGATTCCTGGGTTGGGAAGAACCTCTGGAGAAGGGAATGGTGACCCCTCCACCACTCTTGCCTGGAGAATGCCATGGACAGAGGAGCCTGGCAGGCTATAGTTCACAGGGTTACAAAGAGTTCGACACAACTGAGTGACTTTCATTTTCAAATTCAATACATGGCATTTTCATACATTTGTATTTCTGTTTAAGCGTATAAATTGTGCCTTTTACTGTTCAACCTCCTGAATATTTTTAGATATTAATTTCTACAGGTCTAAGTCATTCTAGTTTCCTCCTACTGCTTAACTTCTTTAAAAAACTACACTACAATTAATTCACCTGGCCTTCATGTTTTCTCCAGTCTTTTTCAAATTTAAGTAATTCTGCAATGAAATTTTGAAGTTTTCCGCATATGAACCCCTAGAAATGGAATTGCTGAGTCAACTGTTTTATGTATATAAAATGTTGATGTTCATTGTTATTGTCAGAATGTCATCTATTTAGGCATTTTTCCACACATTTCAAATTATTTGTATTCCTTTTCCATGAACTGCTTATGAGTGAATTTTACATATTTTCTTGGATTGCTGATCTCTTCCATACTCATTTGGTAAAAGCGACCATTTTACCAATGTTTATTCTTCCAATTCTAGAAAATGAAATACCTTTACTTGTGTCTTTAACTTCTTTCATCAAGTCATATATTTTCAAGTGCATCATACTTTCATCTCCTTGCTTAAATTTATTCCTGTATATTTTATTCTTTTTGATGCTGCTGTAAATTGGATTATTTTCTTAATTTTTAACATATTTTGTTATTATATGTAAATGCAACTTGTTTCTTTATATTGATTTTGTGTTCTGAAATACTGTTGGATTTGCTAAGCAGTTCTAACTGTCTTGGTGCAATTATTTGCATTTTCTGTTTGTAGGATTATGTCTACTCTGTACTCTTCAATATGGCTTCTTAATCTTAGTATCATGCATATGAGTTTATATATGTCAGTGTGTTAATCTGCAGTTTATTTGTTTTATTGATGACTAGTATTTAATATTATGGATGTATCACAGCTTATCTGTATCCTTTTCTTTATTCTTTTCTCGATATTTTGGCTATTTCCAGCTATTTGGAATTATGATTAAAACTGATCTAAGTATCCATGTAGAATTTTGACAAACAACAAAACAAACCAGAAAAAAAAATGACATCATAATTTTCAAGACACTAGATTTGAAAAATAAGTGACTGTGATTACTGAGAGATGGGAAACAAATTGACTTGCAAGATTTTTTCCAATTTATTACCTTTAAAAAATTTCCATATTGTGCTACAGAGAGAAATACTTCAAAATATCCATGTAGACTCTATGAGTTGAGGAGATGAAGTTAGGGATCTGAGAAGACCAAGGCAGCCAAAATTCTGAGAGTAGAATATTATAGATGATACACCTGTAATCTGGGATAGGGGGGAGGATGAGAGAGAGAGGATTCTGGATAACAACGGAGGATCCCCCTCAACTATTCATCAGAGAACTGATCAGTGCACACATTTAAGAACACCTAAGGATGGAGAGGAGAAGGCAGTGGCACCCCACTCCAGTACTTCTGCCTGGAAAATCCCATGGATGGAGGAGCCTGGTAGGCTGCAGTCCACGGGGTCGCAAAGAGTGGGGACACAACTGAGCGACTTCACTTTCACTTTTCACTTTCATGCATTGGAGAAGGAAATGGCAACCCACTCCGGTGTTCTTGCCTGGAGAATCCCAGGGGCGGCAGAGCCTGGTGGGCTGCCGTCTATGGGGTCGCACAGAGTCGGACACGACTGAAGCGACTTATTAGCAGCAGCATCAAAGATGAGGAAAGATTTATCCAGATGGTTAGCATGAGGAGGGCTGGTGTTCAGGCTGGGCCAGGCAGAGCGCCTATTCTAACCAACTGGAAAGCCTCGCGGTTCCCTGGGGCAGTGCTCTTGGTTGAATACTTAGGAAGATTTTGCATTGGTAGTGGGGCATGATTATTCCTAGACTGAGAACTTCTCAAGACTTGCTTCAAACACCATATGAAGATTTTTTCAAAAGAAATTATAAAAGGAATGATACAAAAGAATCAAAGTAAATATCCTGTTCAGAATTTTGTATGTTTGTTACTGTGAGATATTCAAATATTCAAGTATTTTCCTAGTGATACCCTTGTGTTATGATAGTATAAAGGTTATACGAGGCACATGAAATGTATTAGGAAGTCTATTAATTTCTTCCCTTCTGAGAAAGTGCGTGCTATTCCAGATTAGCTTTTATATAGAACTTGTTGATCAAATCTATATGGGAATGAACTTTTTTGGGGGTCGAAAGATAGAATTCTAGTCATGTAAATTTAAGTATTAGATTATCCTAGTTTTAAAGTATTTTTCTCTGAGTTTATAAAGTTGTGTTTTTCATGGCAGTGGTCTATTTTCTTTCAATTGGCAAGTATGCTATCAAAAATTAATTAATCATATCACCTGATTATCTTTTTAAGGTTTGTAGAATTTGTAGTGATGACCCTATCCTCAATCTTGATTCTAATAATTTATTTTTTCTTATTTTTATAATCCATTTTGCTAAGGAATGGATTACTTTTATTTAACATTCAAAGAATAAATTGAAACCAGCTCAGATATCTTCAAAGATAAACCTTACATTTGAACAGATTTCCTGTTTTGAAAGTCAAGATTTACACAAGAATGTTTTCATATATTTTATTTCTGTCCAGACTGGACATTTCCGTGAGATGATCTCAAGTTGTTTTTCATGATTTTCTCCCAGAGGACAGGATTCTATAAGTCATGTACTACACAGTGATTATCCTGGTGGTATCTCTGGAGATAAAGAGTCTACCTCAAAATCATGATTATGGTCCCAGTGAATTTAATTAGACAACAATCACATTTGGAGATGAAGCAATTGAATGACTCAATAATACGAGACACAATTAAATGTAGACAAAGTGTTTATGACCCTGTGCCCTTACCTCAGAGAGTATTTGTCTCTAGCAGCAACCACATGACAGGCTTCTTCTCGAATTGAAATGATGGACTCAAAACATAAAAAAGTGTGAATAAGAAGTTATTCTTCAGGAAATCCAAAGTTCAACAGTGCTATTTGAAGTCAGGACAGTATAAGTGACTGAGAATCAAAATGTTGCAAAAGCTCTTTCACTATTTCATCTTCACTGCTATAAGCGCAAAGAGCAAAATTTTTGTGGTAAGCAATTCTTGCAGAATTTGAAGTTTTCTCTAGCTCTCCTCAATCAAAATGCTGATTCAACATTTGTTATCAGAACACATCCTGCCAACAATGAATATTCTGAGTTTCTGTTGACAATCAAGATTCAAATTGCTTAGGTTACAGGACATTGATGTTCGTCTTTGAATCCCAACAATTTGAAAAAGTAATTTTCTCTGAATGACAGAGATGAATTAGATTTCTGGCAAGCTTGAGAAGAGTTGATCATGTGGAAGCAGTTCAAGGTCCAGTGATGGTGCATGTATCTTGCTCTCTGTTCCCAGAGATGGAGTGAGTTCATGAAGGATGAGGAAGACAGCATGGGGTACAGAACATGGATTGAAAGGGTTTCTCTCTATGCTGGTAACTCAGGAAGTATATTTATACATAAAATTCCGAACTAGGCTTTACATTTTCTAAGAGTACATTTAAGTTTTTTAAGGGTTCTCCTTTGTGATTTTCATAATCAGCTATGTTAGGAATCTTTTGTAACTTCTGAAAAAAATCTGCAGATTAAGTCTATTCTGTAATTCTCTTCTTGAATACTTTCATATTGTAATGGTCTAGAGCATATTAACCTTCTCAAAAATATTCTTAGAAATTAATTTTAAATGCAACTATTTGGAGATATTTTTGTGGGCAAATATTTTTAAATCTGATAATATGCTCAATTAATACATGCTCTAAATATAATGTTAATCTGCTAAAATTAAAAGATGAGGTAGCATCTGTAGACTTTGATTCACTGACTTTCAAGAACAAAAATTAAAGTGTAGTAAGCAAACTGTGACTACAGTTCCTACTTGTTTGTTCATAGGTGAGGGTCAACAACCTGTCATATATCTGATGACCACTTAGAGGTATTCTTCCTTTAACTGCTTGTTTATATATTTTATGCTACAATTTTATTTATATCTATTATAACTTAATAGTTTAAATTTTTTTTTGTCTATTTTAGATTTAGCTGTGTATATCCTCTAAAATGTAAATAATTTCCACAAATTACACTTGTGGAAATTACAAATTACATTAACCCATAAAAGGTTAATATTGTCAAATATATCTATTTGGGATTTTAATCATTTGTTAAGAAGATTCTTCTACTCCTAAAATGTGCAAGGTAACCTCCATTAATTGGAAAGTAAATAAAAAGTAACTCTGGGTTTCAGTTTAGTTCAGTTGCAGCTCAGTGGTGTTCAAGTCTTTGCAGTACCCCAGGCCTCTCTGTCCATCACCAGCTCCTGGAGTTACTCAAACTCATGTCCGTTGAGTTGGTGATGCCATCCAGCCATCTCATCCTCAGTTGTCACCTTCTCCCACCTTCAATCTTTCTCAGCATCAGGGTCTTTTCAAATGAGTCAGTTCTTCGCATCAGGTAGCCAAAGTATTGGAGTTTCAGCTTCAGCATCAATCCTTTCAATGAATATTCAAGACTGATTTCCTTTAGGATGAACTGGTTGGATCTCTTTGCAGTCCAAGCGACTCTCAAGAGTCTTCTTCAACACCACAGTTCTAAAGATATTATCTACATTATACAATTTAATGAACTTCCAAATGGAAAGCTAGTTGTGGCAACTCATGTATTTAATACTGTGGCTTTTTCCCACACATGCCTCTAATCACTCACCTCTCTATTAGACTATATGATTGTTGAGATTAGGATTAATATTTTAATCAGTCTTATAACATCTGAAAATATGGACACATAATAAACTGTACTGCCTAACTGTTGCATAACTAAATTAGCCTAAGCTTTAGGGAAGTCACTATTAATAATATATATTTACAGGTAATTTTGTCCAGAACTCTGAAATATGACATACAGAAGAACCCATGGAACAAAGGAACAATGTAACTGAATTTTTCCTCCTGGGGCTCACTCAGAGCCCCCAGGGTCAGAAAATACTATTTGTCATCTTCTTGCTCATCTACATTGTGACAATGGTGGGCAACCTACTCATTGTCATGACTGTGGTGGTCAGTCCAACCCTGGATGCCCCTATGTACTTCTTTCTTGGCTACTTATCATTTATGGATGCTGTTTATTCTACTACAGTCACCCCAAATATGATTATAGACTTACTTTATGAGAAGAAAACCATTTCCTTCCAAGCTTGCATGACCCAGCTTTTTATAGGACACTTATTTGGTGGTGCTGAGATTTTACTCCTGGTGGTCATGGCCTATGACCGCTATGTGGCCATCTGCAAACCCTTGCATTATTTGACAATCATGAATCAGCGAGTGTGTGCTCTGCTTCTGCTTTTGGCCTGGGCTGGTGGGCTTTTACATGCTGTCCTTCATCCTCTCTTTGTTTACAACCTCCCCTTCTGTGGCCCCAATGTCATGGACCACTTTGTGTGTGACATGTACCCCTTGTTAAAACTTGCCTGCACTGACACCCAATTTATTGCCCTCACAGTCCTGGCCAATGATGGGGCGATCTGTATGGCCATCTTCACACTGTTACTCATCTCCTATGGGGTCATTCTGCGCTCCCTGAAGAATCGTAATCAGGAAGGCAGGCACAAAGCCTTATCCACCTGTGGCTCCCACATTACTGTGGTTGTCCTCTTCTTTGTGCCCTGTATTTTTATGTATGTGAGACCTCCTTCCACCTTACCCATTGATAAATCCTTGACTGTGTTTTACACCATTATCACCCCTATGTTGAACCCTCTAATCTATACTCTGAGAAACGGTGAGATGAAAAATGCCATGCAAAAGCTCTGGGACAGAGGCAAAAGAAGAAAATGAAGCAGCATGAATATATATAATATATATATATATTTAATCCAGTATTGTTCCTCCAAGGAAAGCCATGCGTGATTATTTAACTGGAAAAAAATATCTTCTCTGCTTTAATAAGTTGAACATAATGAAAAGATTTATTTGGTAAGAGTCTTAATGATCAAAATATGCTTTTAATATTTTCATTATTTTTTTAGTTCAAAGTATATATTATGTAAAGATTTCCACAATTTCTTCAGAAAATATTTATGGTTTATGGTTGTAAAAGTTCTCTTGAGACTACAAATTTATTTTCTATATGATGAGTTAAGCTATAGTTAATATTTTAAATTTATTTAATTAGTGGAAGATTTTATGTTTCTCTCTTAAAAACTGATGTTTTAGAATTAATAAGGCTCATTACAAATTTAAAAAAAAATACAAGAAATATGACATAAAATTTTGGTTCACTGCTCTTCACACAAAGACAGCACATATTAATATTTGAGGCACATGAGTTATTCTTCCATCTGTAAGGTACTCTTCATATACTATTCTTCTTATGTTACTTAGAATGTTAAAGTCAAAGAATGTTTCAGAGTTGTAATATTTATCATGAAGAGGCTACATGAATAATCTGAATAAGCATGGTGTAAATGCAGAAAAATAACCAAATCTTACTTATTTTCCAATTGGACAATCATGTTATCTCCTGAAGCTTACCAGCTTTGTTAGGAGTTAAATTTTTAGAAAGATTATTGTTTCACCTTCCCTGATACTTTAGAATTTCTGGTAAAACCTCCACTATTTTTCAATATCCCTGTTTCTTTGTTTATAGTGTTTCATAACCTCTATAGAGATGAAGGCTCTGTCTTTTATGCATAAATTTAGCATAACTCATCATTCATGAGCTTCAAATTCGCATTACGGAACTTGACAACAGACATTTTAAGTGATATCATTATTAAGAAAGATTCTGACAATATATGCCATTCTTGTTTCTCTTATTAATGAAACACAGATTTAGTCAAGACAAGTCAAATCATTTGTGAGACCAACATGCACTGTTTAGTCGCTCAGTTGTGTCCAACTCTTTGTGACCTCATAGACTGTGGCTTAGCAGGCTCCTCTGTCCGTGGAATTTTGCAGGCTGGAATACTGGAGTGGGTTGCCATTTCCTTCTCCAGGGGATCTTCCTGACCCAGGGCTGAAACCTGTATTTCCTGTGCCTCCTGCATTGGAGGAGAATTCTTTACCTCCTTGAGTCACCAGGACATAACTAACACAGATTATCTATCAGGTAATAGAGTCTAGACTATATTATTTTATTTGACAGAGACATCATTCATAAAATCCTCCCTCTTTTTCTGAAACAGGCTTGAAATAAAATATTAACTGCCTCTAATATGGTTAGAAGCATGTGCTTGAAGAAACTTATTATTCTGTCTCCCTTAGTCAGCCTGGATTCGTGTGGGGCTAAGGATATGGGGCAATGGATGCTTTTCACTTGTAAGTGATACTAAATGAGAAATCTCATATCCTGATTTTTATACCTTTTACATAGAGAGTTCTTATATTCAAATGTCTTATATTTCTTGTATTTCTCAAAACCTTCTCAAACACAATACTATTCACCAAATAGTATTCACAAATACTATTCACCAAACTTCTGGTTTACCAATTCTTAAATAATTTGTTCCTTGACTTTTGGATGTTGCTATAGAAGTAACATTTTCTGTCCCTCTCCAGAATCATAACTTAGTTCCTTTCTAATGTGGTGGTATTTGGAGGGGGCCCTTTGGGAGATGACTAAGTCATGAAGGTGGCGTTCTGATGATTGGGGTTATAGTGTGTGTGTGACAGTCGCTGTGTCTGACTCTGCGACCCCATGGGCTATACAGTCCATGGGATGCTCCAGACCCGAAAACTGGAGTGCGCAGCCTTTCCCTTCTCCAGGGAATCTTCCCAACTCAGGGATCGAACCCAGGTCTCCTGCATTGCAGGCGGATTCTTTACCAACTGAGCTGTGAGGGAATCCCTGATTGGGGTTAATGCCATTATGAAGAGACATCAGAGAGCTCACATGACCCTTTTGCTATGTAAGGACATAGGAAAAAAAGATGACTGTCTATAAACTAGGGAGGAGAACTCATCAGATACGGAATCTGTTTTGGTCCCTTAGTTTTCTAGCCACCAAACTTGTGAAAAATAATTGTTTATTATTTAGTTTATCCAAGTTGGTGGTATTCTTTAACAGTAGCCCAAAAAACCAAACAGAGAAATTTAGTTAATTTTCAAATTTGTTTTTTTATTTCAAGTGATGAGATAAATATCTTTGTGAATTGCTTGTGTTTATTTATCTACAAGTTCCTTGAAGTCAGGAAAAGTTTTTTCATTGACTTTGTGTTTTCTATTCCTTGCCCAATGTAGGGGATATAGCACCCACTTTATAGCCTTTTTCAGTTTTTTTGAATTCTTGATCTATTGGAGTGAGAATATTTACTGATAAATTTTGAATAACACTTTTTACAGAAAAAAATGCATATACTTATTATAGATATTTACTCTTCTTTGACATTTGCTAAGTAACTTATTTCCTATGTGTGTATATAATTAGAAAAATATATAAGCATGTTATTTTGATATTCTTTCACTGTTTTATTTTTTCTAACACATTCTTTTGGAAAATTCCATTTCCTTGCAATGATTTTATAAACTTTAACCTCTTGTTTGTTTTTTAAAACAACTTTTGAAACTATTTCCCACCCATTAGCATTTATTTTGTTTTTGATGAGGAAATATCTAAGCCTCTTTTCCTCTGCAGATAATATAGTCTACCAACATAATTATTACTTTCAGTTAATTTGATATTATTTTATTTAGTATGTCAGATTTTACACTACCTAGAATATTCAGTTTTGGAGCACTTTCTCCTCTTCCTCCTCCTCAACCTTCCCCTCCTTCACTACAAACTGTTAGTCACTCAGCCTTGTCCGACTCTCTCTGACCCCTTGGACTGTAACCTGCCAGGCTCCTCTGTCCATGGAATTCTCCAGGCAAGAGTGTTGGAGTGGGATGTCGTCATGACGTCCCATGACGACATTATTGCCATTCCCTTCTCCGTGGGATCTTCTCAACTCAGGAGTTGAAATCAGGTCTTCATGTCAGGCAGATTCTTTACCATCTGAGACACCAAAATTTGGGATAATTTTCAATTTGAAATCTTCCCATAAAGATAAATTTATAGTCTCATGACTCTACATATTTATTTTAAGGAAAATGACATGTTTAAATATTTTGTTTTTCTATCCAGAATAAGATACATACTGTGAAGATTGATTAATGTCTCAATAAACATATGCAATCATCTCCAAAAAGTGTTTATGGACCTTTCCTTTGTTTTCCTTTTTGAAAAAGAAGACTCTCTTATTTACACTTGATTCACATCTTCAATGAGCTGCTCAGAAAGGATCAGTATCCTTTGCTGGCATGAATAACAGCTCAGTTCTCAAAGCCACAGGCATATGTCTGTATTCCAACATTCATAGGCCTGTATTCAACAACAAAAGTATTTATCCTACTACACTCTCAAATTTGTATCCAACCTCATATAAATCACTATGACCACCTGTACACACGTATTCAATGTTACGTGGGTTTCTACACAATTGGACGTTTGTGTCTGTAAATAAACACACCCATGTCTGTATTTGACCACACATGGATCAGTATCTGACTACTGATATGGATGCATTTGTATATGCATATGCATATATATTTTATGTGATCACACACCAGCCTATATCTGTCCAAACACACAGGGTTATATCTTTCCAT